>NC_048428.1:7096773-7196174 GCF_013103735.1 Etheostoma cragini | reverse complement strand
AATAAAAAGTTAAAAAAAGAAAGTTATATTGAGTATGAAAACTCTTGTTCATTACATTTTACTTCATAATTGCAACGTCATGTGTTGTATTCAGTGTTGCAAAACCTTCTGTATATCGTATGTTTGTTACCATGACAACACCATTGATCTGAAGCTCGATGCTGTCATGTAAATAGTTTTCAAATCAGCAATAAATATAACAATTTTTGATCAACTCACATCAATTGCATGCTTAAATAACATACCGGTTAAAGCCCCGCACATTTCAAGAGAGCCTGACCCACTTCCGGTTTAAATCTGACCACTTTCGGTTTAGGCCCGCCCAGTCCGAGTACGGATCCGGATACAGATAATTCATGTGGTAAACAGATACAGATACAGATAATGCTGTACTCGCTCATCCCTAGTCATTGGCAAACTTAAGACGGGCCTTGACGTGCTGGTTGAAGCAGGGGAACCTTCCGTGCCATGCATGATTTCAAACCATGACGTCTTAGTGTATTACCAACAGTTACTTTGGAAACGGAGGTCCCAGCTCTTTTCAGGTCATTGACCAGCTCCTCCCTTGTAGTTCCGGGCTGATTTCTCACCTTTCTTAGGATCATTGAGACCCCACAAGGTGAGATCTGGCATTGGGCCCCAGTCTGAGGGAGATTGACAGTCATGTTTAGCTTCTTCCATTTTCTAATGATAGTTAGAACTAACAGTGGACCTTTTTTCACCAAGCTGCTTGGCAATTTCCCCGTAGCCCTTTCAAGCCTTTTAGAGGTGTACAATTTTGTCTCTAGTGTCGTTGGACAGCTCTTTGGTCTTGGCCATGTTAGTAGTTGGATTCTTACTGATTGTATGGGGTGGACTGGTGTCTTTATGCAGCTAACAACCTCAAAAAAGTGCATCTAATTTAGGATAATAAATGTAGTGGAGGTGGACATTTTGAAGGCAGACTAACAGGTCTTAAAGGGTCAGAATTGTAAGTGATATTGGCAGGTGTTCAAATACTTATTTGCAGCCGTATCATAAAAATAGTTAAAAATTCAAACATTGTGATTTCTAGATTTTTTTTTTAGATCATGTCTCTCACAGTGGACATGCACCTACGATGACAATTTCAGACCCCTCCATGATTTCTAATTGGGAGAACTTGCAAAATAGCAGGGTGTTTAAATACTTATTTTCCTCACTGTATATATTTTTGGGAAAAATTCATATTCAATGTTTTGCCAAGTGTTACGTAACAAGCTCAACACATTAAATGTGAAGTCATGCAAATAAGCACGTAAATTTGGTAGCTCCATCCATTACTAGCATGTATTGCACTGCTTGGAGAAAAGACAGAACAGACCAAAGTAGGCTTAAAAAACTAGACCTAATAAAAAAATTATTTAAGTATAGTAAAATTGCAACAGCAGACATGTTTTTAACACAGCAGCAGGCATGTCAGTGCTGAACAAAGGCAAGGTCACAGAGGGAGCCATCTGTTTAGTCTGGATCGATGATTTCCCCCCAGCATTTCTGTTTACTTCAGAATTACAACAGAATACTTTACTTAAAAATTAAAAAAGTATCATTATTTTTATAAATATGTCTATGGAGATTCATTTTTGCATCCAGGTAATTGCAGCCTATATTACCGCTGGTATCCAGGAGATACACATTCTCTGTATGGTTTACCAAAATTATACAGAGAAAACTATCCCCTCAGACCCATCGTCAGCAGTATTAACAGTGCCACTTTATTAGCACCACTTGCTGGCAATACTAATCATCACATACAGAATTTCAAGGACTTTGTGGACAAAGTCCGGGGACTCTCATTGGAGGCCGATGAAACCACGTTGTCATACGATGTCACCTCCTTGTTCATATGTGTGCCAATTACCTCGGCAATAGAGACTGTGAAGGAACAATTGTGCCATGACCACACTCTATCAGACAAAACACAACTCTATCCAGATCAGGTGGGCTCATTGTTGGAGCTATGTTTGAACACCACCCATTTTAAAGAATGTCTTTTATGGACAGAAGCATGGCTGTGCGACAGCCTCCCCCGTGTCCCCCATTGTGGCCAACTTGTACATGGAGGAAGTGGAGAGGAAGCCATTAGAGACCTACGAGCGAGTTCCTCTGAGCCACTGTACATGGATGACAAATGGATGAAATGAATGAAAATCAAGACCAAAGAAATCAGCTCCTTCACAGACCATGTACATTTATTGGACAACATCAAGTTCACAAAAGAGGAGCCGAGGGAAAATAAACTCCCCTTCCTGGATTGAGTAATACGTTTTCGAGAACGGTGGAGATTTATCGGAAGCCAACCCACACCAACAAGATACCTAAGGCCATTTGCACACTCGATGCGTTGCGCGATCATGTCAGCGTGGCATGTCAGTTTTTTTATTTTGGCTCCCTGCGTGACCCGCGCATCTTGAGCCGCGCCAAAAACGCGTGGTTAGGTGGATAGGTGGTTTGAAAGAGGCATCAAGGAGGCCACGTTTGGAAAGGGAGGCTGCTGGGACACCATCTTCTCTGGCAACACATATTGACTATATTTTAGCAGTCATGTGACTTCATGCCATGAGATCATGTGACTGCCTTGTGTATTAAGACCAGGGGCCTGTTCCACAAAAGTAGAATAAATATATCCAAGATAAGGGAAAAAGTACAGCTTGACTTAGTTTGATCCGCTTATCGCGGATAAACAGGTGAAGCCAGGTGCAGATAGCTGGGATAAGTGCACGTTCACGGCTTTCTCAAATAGACCACGTATTGATCACAGATTTACTGATGCGGCCCAATAGACTATAGCGGACCGACTGAATGTATAAGGATTAAAACATATCTATTTAGCCTACTAGTCACACCACATTTTTACAAAAATGTATGCCGCTTCAATCGCTTCAAATATGTTATTTTCATGTTTCTGTTTTTATGTGATGTAATGTGCTGGTTTTACTGTAAAGTGTCTTTGAGTAGCCTACCATGTAGAGCACAATATAAATACAATGTATTATTTAGCCTACTTTGCCTTAAAAGTGACTAGAGGGATATAATGTTTCTCTGGAAATGGACCCTAATGACTCTAGGCTTCATTTCAAACCCTTATTCACAACGCGAGAACATGCTTTCCAACCATATGCACAAATCTCTATGAGCTATGTCTAATTCTTTGTACAATTAATGTTCAGACAAAAAAAACCTGAAAGGGACAAAAACTAGAAAAAGTAGTAAGTGACTTCAACACATGCTGTGAACATACATATAAAACAATCATGTTTTCTTATTCTTCTGACAAGTGACCGCACCAAAATGAAAAGATTAAGAACCATTGTGGTGTTCCCTATGTGATTGATGTAAACTACACTACATACGTACTGTATATGGGCCCCGTTATTGGTCCAGGGATGGGAGACTAATTGAGAAGGTTATGAAACCAAAGTAAGCTATGATAAAAAAACATTAGGCCTACAAATTAGGGAGTAACACAAACTGTCCTATATTAGAGAAGGACAAGCAACAAGAAAATGAAATCATATTGTATTGGTCTCTGACCAGTCTGCCATTATTATCATCTGGGAATATCGCTGCATTGTCCCACTCAATCTCCGGAGCGTCCTGTATAAACCTGAAGCTGAGACCACGGACCCTGCGCTGCTCATCTCTACTTTTACAGAGAGAGTGGACACTGACGCGACCCGCAGGTCTGCCGTCAGGCAGCGGACACCTGCCGCACGCCAGGCAGCCTCGACACACTATCGTCCCACCGGGAAAAGTCCTGACTCTCCCGATTGCCACTCCGCATCAGGATGCCTGTGCCTTTCTAACCATCTAAACAACTGCTATAGTAGAATTTAATTGAAACTTGTGACGACAATAGTGACAAGCAATGCATGTTAATAAAAATAAAGCAGAACACATGCAGAAGACAACGGAATAACTGTTAAACACCTTCATTTCGGATCAGACGGCAGCTGATTTGACACATGAGACTCCAGGGTTAATCTTAGCCTGGCTGTCAGCCTGCTCTGGACCAGGCTAGCCCCAAAGAATAAATCTCCATGGTTACGTGGCTAGGTTGAATTTAACCTGATTCTGTGCAACCGAGTCAAGGCTAAATTCATCCAGGATAACTCTAATATCCCGGCTTTATCCCTTATCCAGAATTACTTCCTGTGCACACTAAACAACTGATAGAATGTGTTCGGATGAACACTCAAACGTCTTTTATTTTAGATTTTTAATCCAATGTTTTTAAATTAAAGCTTTATTGTAATTATTATTATAGTTTTGTTACTGGAAAACCTAATTTCCACCAACCAATTTCTTTTTTTACACCCCGCTATAAACACATCTGTGCACAACTAACAAAATTGTATCTGTAATTTGTCTTTTTCTGCAAAAACTGTTCTTGTCCTGCCTCTTATCCCTTGTGCGTAATTGGGTTTTTCCTATAAACTAATTTGGAAGTTTTCCATGAAGGTACTTTTGTTTTTGTGGTTCTAATCTGATGCCTCTCTGCCTGCTTCTTATGCCTTCACATGTGCTTCGCTCTTACCAAATCTGCTTCCATGGATGGATTGTCTTTTTCTCTCCGCTACCTTAATCTTTGCTTGACATAACGCACATTTTTCAGTTTCTGCTTTTTATGTTGGTGTGAACATCTTGGTGTTTCACATTCCCATGTCTGTCTTAGCTGTTCCATTTCCCTGCTCCCCTGATTCTGACCTTTACATCACATTGCTGGTTATTGCTCAGAAGGTCATTTCTATTTCCTCATTTTGGCTTTTTCTCTCACCGTTTAACCCCTAGCTTTTCTCCTAGTAGCTCGCAGTTAAAGCAGTCAGAGGGGAGCAGCAACACATTGCCTGCTCACATGCACAGTAAGCCCATGGGTCAAGGTCTTGGATTTAAACTTTTTTCAAAGCCCCACTGAGCATTCTGAAGCATGGTGTTGGCTGCCGATGCTGCTAACAGGTAACAGAATGCCTGGGGGATTGAAAAAAAATATGTCTTCAATTCAAATGATGAAGTTGCTGTTGTGATGTTTTAATATAGTTTCTATTCTGTTCTCGGTGATTCTCTTTGAGGTGAAAGCTGTTTACATCTACGGCATGGACGGGTTACTGACAGTTTTTGCTTCACATGATATTTTCTGATGTTATAAATTGTATGATGTCATTGAAAAATGCCATTCCCATTACTAGCCACACATCTATGCCTTGTTCTAAAAGAAATAGTCAATCAGCGTCATCAAGCGGCAGCAGGGATTGCTTAAGCAAACATTTGAACAACACATCTTTAAACAAATTTCAAAACTTTATCATCTTATTTAGTTAAATCTGGGCTAATCAATATATTAAAAATGGAAAGAAATATTTGTAATGTTACGCTCCTAGTGACAAACCCACAGATAAAGAGCAGCTGACTGGTTGCAGTTTTGTCTAAGTTCTGTTGTCTCTGTGCCGCTGTTTTTTTTTTTTGCCAGGACAACCCTGTACTTTATGGCTCAAATTAATTTGTATAAGTGAAAATCCTCTTGCATGGCAAGTTAAAAAATAATGAGTTTTTATGAATTGGATATACGTTCCCCATTTTCTTACAAGTATCATAGTGGTTCTTTGGTCCTATTATTGTCTTGGCTGTCTCACTTTTCCAACTGGTTACCCAATTTTTTGTGTTATATTAGTGCATTTAAGGATTATGTTTGTATTTATATAAGGACAAAAGACAATTTGACATAGGACTGGAAAATGAACCACAAACTTCCAACTGGCAGGCAACCGCTCTACAATTGAGCCACAGCCGCCCATGTGCATCTGCACGAAGTAGACTGTTGTGTGGAGCAAGGAGGACCCATACGCGGAGTAGCAGGCAGGAGTTTCAAAAGGTTCATTGAACAAAAAACAGGGCAGCAACCGAGCCCAAAAAACACAAAAAAGCACAGGGAGCCAGGGAAAAAAGAAAAAAAAAAGCCGGAGCACAAGGACTGGAAAACTCACAGAAGACCAGTAGGGAACACTGGGCAGGACGACAGGACGAATCAACTGTAAAAATAGGAGGGACAAGCTCACAGGACACAGGACACAGGACACAGGACACAGGACACAGGACAACTGGAAAAAGGATCTGACAAAGGACAAAGAGAACACAGGGGTTAAATACAAGAGGTAACAAAGTAACAGGGAACAGGTGAGACATCAGGTGAATCACATTAGGGCGGGGCAGGACAATCAGACAGGCACAAAGCAAAGCTAGACAAGACTAGACAAGACAGGAAACCATCCCACCAAAACAAAACAGGAAGCAGAACAAACAGACACCTACCGGGGAACAAGAGACAGGATCAACAACACAAGAACAGGGAGAAAACTAAGAAACAAAGACAAGGAGGCCAAAAAGGGATTAACAATCCCAACAAGACCCCAACCCATGACAGTAGACATCTGTATGTCTGTGTCTCTTTCTCTCCTATAGAGTGTGGCCTGGACCTACTCTGTCTGTAAAGTACCCCGAGATAAATTCTGTTAGGATTTGACACTATGAATAAAATGTAATTGAACTACTATAATGTACTTATCTCACATCTGCTCAGAAATCGTAACTAACAATAACTGTTGCGTTGCTGCTGTAGATGCCCATCATTTTGACGTTAATTATTAAAAACTGGCTTTTAGTTCAATGCCTATGAACTGTGTGGGAGAAAATATTATGCACTCGCCCTTTAGAAGGGAGGCACCATTTCTGAGACACCCCAGGCAAAACCCTCAGTCTTCTTTCAGACTATTGGTAAAAATAAACTCCAAAATACACATTTAGGTGTTAATTTTACTTAACTTTGTGCATTTGCAGTGGAAAATTTCTCCTAAATTCACCAAAAGTAAGCAATAGATAATGCCTCATTTGCATATTTTAACAAACAATTTCAGAAAACGTTCATCTTTAAAGGCCATTTTCTCTAAATATGTTTTTCTCAGGCAGGAGTCAGAAATCTTTGTTAAAGCAGCGCTTACATACACCAACTTTTCCAGTTTCACCCTTACCTATGTTCTGAAGGTTTTTACCAAGGGGTTTGTTCAGATACCATTCATAGCCTGATTTATGTAACATTTTATACCTGAAAACGTGGCAAAAATTATTAATATGTCAATGTCAATGTCAACAAAATAAAATCAATTCTTTTCTTCCTGAAGTTGTCTTTAAAAGGATATTTCACCGTTGGAAAGAAGAATGTATACATTTTTTTGTAAATCGGTCACTTATGTAGAAATGAGAAATGTATTTAGAAATTGGTGTCTTTTAGTCAGAGAAAAGCCACAAAATGTGTTTTTGGCTCATGTTGATGAAAGACACCAAATTCCAGAATGCACTTGCTTGGCTTCTCTACGAGTCCACTCCCAAGTCACGCCTACCATTTACAGACAGACAACGAGGCATTCAACTTAACTCAAGTGTTTTCTTGTTATTTCAACCATATACACAAAACGTTTCACCGTGGCTCAAGTGGTGTTACACATTTAAAATATATAAAAACAACATTAAATAAAAACAACATACGTGAAGTTCAGCTTACGCAATTGGTAGCATTAGTGCTTGGAATGGTGTTGACACCTTGTATAAACAGAGTCATGAATTTGCCTGGAATGTTTCTGCACCAGTCCGTATCCGTGGTAACACAGCCCACCTCCACGAGTCTTAACAGACAGAGCAGCATCTGCTCGAAAGGCTAGCATGCCTGGTAGCTAGATAGCGGAGTCCGGTACACTGTTGCTTAGCCATGTTTCCATGGAAACAAAAACACAGGTTCTCCAGATGTGTAAACAGGGTCCACTGGATCCCATTGCGCCTGTTGTCCTAGGATTGGGTAAAGTAAGCACCCTTGCCTAACTCCCACACTAAGTATAGGTATTATAGAGACAATCCTCTAAGACTAAACAACCGAACAGTAAACCAAATAAACAATGTCTAGAAAAACCAAATAATAAAGAATGGTGATATGTTTGGGGGCTGGGACTGTCTCACAACCTCTACTACTACAACCTACTTTGAAATCCTTGTCATCACCCTGTACTATGTGCAGCCATTCTACAGGCCATGCCATCTCCATTTTATATGAATCAATTGTATTGTTCTGTTAAAGTTAATACAAGAAGAAATAGAGTGAAACTTTTCTTGAGACATTTCTTTCCAACTTGAAAAATGAGGACTCTGTGGTGCATAGAGAAACAAAGGCTGGCGGGTGCTTTGCCCTGGATCTCTCAGCACCCTCCAACTCAGCAAACACACACGTGTGATGGATACTGAAATCCATTCCGGTGTCAAGTCAATACCTCAGTAAAAAAATAGAGGGGCCAGAGAAGCTGAAAGACTCACTCAAACTCAATTCACTTTACTTGGTAAACTATCAGAAGGGAAACAAAATCTAGAAAAAAAACTACATTTACATGAAAAAACTGGAATTTCGTGCCATTTGTATAAACAATACTGAAGCAAGAATTTGCTGCTGAAATTTGAAAAAGAACAAGAAGATAAAAATAATTTGTGATGTGTGTGATTTGTGAACACCAGAGGGTTAGAAGGATTCTGTCCTGGTTGTGGAACAACGGATCAGATCTTCACTCTCCCAAGGATCCTGGAGGGAGCCTGGGAGTATGCCCAACCAGTCTACATGTGTTTTGTGGCTCTGAAGAAGGCGTATGACCGGGTCCCCTGGAGATACTGTGGGAGGTGCTGCGGGAGTATGGGGTGAGGGGGTCCCTTTTCAGGGCCATCCAATCTCTCTGTGACCAAAGCGAGAGCTGTGTCCGGGTTCTCAGCAGTAAGTCAGACTCGTTTAAGGTCAGGTTTGGCCTCCGCCAGGGCTGCACTTTGTCACCGATTGTGTTTTTATTAATATTTATGGACAGGATGTCAAGGTGTGCTCGGGGTTGCAGTTCGGTGGGCTCAGGATCTCATCGCTGCTTTTTGCAGATGATGTTGTCTTGATGGCGTCATCGGTCTGTGACCTTCAGCACTCACTAGATCGGTTCGCAGCAGAGTGTGAAGCGACGGGGATGAGGGTTGGCACCTCTAATTCTGAGGCCATGGTTCTCAGTAGGAATCCGATGGAGTGCTTTCTTCAGGTAGGGAATGAATCCTTACAAATCCCAAGTGAAGGTTTTAGATACCTTGGAGTCTTGTTTGCGAGTGAGGGGACCATGGAGCGTGATATTGGTCGGAGAATTGGAGCAACGGGTGCGATTTTACATTCTATTTATTGTTGTGATGAAAAGGGAGCTGAGCCAGAAGGCAAAGCTCTCGATCTACTAATCAGTTTTTGTTTCTACCCTCACCTATGGTCATGAAGGCTGGGTCATTACCTTAAAGAACGAGATCCGGGTTACCAGCGGCCGAAATGGGTTTCCTCAGGAGGATGGCTGGCGTCTCCCTTAGAGAGAGGGTGAGAAGCTCATTCATCTGTGAGGAGCTCGGAGTAAAGCCGCTGCTTCTTCGCGTCGAAAGGAGCCAGTTGAGGTGGTTCGGGCGCCTCCCTAGGGAGGTGTTCCATGCACGTCCAGCAGGTAGGAGGCCGTGGGGAAGACTCAGGACTAGGTGGAGAGATTACATCTCCAACCTGGCCTGGGAGCACCTCGGGATCCCCCAGTCGGAGCTGCTTGATGTGGCTCGGGAAAGGAAAGTTTGGGGTCCCCTACTGGAGCTGCTGCCCCGCAACCCGATACCGCATGAGTGGTTGAAGATAGATGGATGGATGGATACACCAGGGGTGATTCTGGGATCAGAGCTTTAGGGGTGTCTGAAACCCTTTTAACATAATTATTTTTTTGAAGTTGTTCTACTGTGCTTACTGTGTATTTCATTACATCATTTGAACCAACATTGTAGTAGAAACACTGAATTATGTTACGGTAAATACACCAATATCCATCAATGGAAAAGCAAAGATTTTCAATATGCAGTATCAATAACTTGTCAAAATTAGACATGAATGCGATTTTGACAAATAGCTGACATGCAGTGATTTCCTGGAGGCGTCTATAGATTCCGGGTTTAGTTTAGTGATGCTGTGATTTTCCTAGAGCAGAAATCATTAGCTCAAAATATATTATTCTAGTTCTGTCAAGATCAAATATTAAAAATTAATGATCTTGACACATTGGAAATGGTTACTGTGAGGCCTTATAATCACACATAAATGGCTCTAAGGATAAGTATTTAGTCACTTCTTATTTCTACAATGGAATATTTTATACTGTTTATTGTTCTTCAGTTGGGAAATTAGAATTTACACTCCGTTTGTTAGTAATCACTACACACAGGCCTGAAAGACATCCTCAGAACCTAATCATGCACAAATAGAGAGATGTGAGAGTGAGTGGGCTGCCAGTGCCCTGAGCAGTTGGGGGGGGACCTTGCTCAAGTGCATCTGGCAGTGCCCAGGAGGTGAAGTGGCATCTCTCCAGGTACCAGTCCACACTCCGTACTTTGGTCCATACGAGGACTTGAACTGGCAACTCCCCAGTTCCCAACCCAACTCCCTACGGACTGAGCTACTGCCACCCCAGAATAGAACAAGTTGATGAAATTAAAAACAAAATTTTACTATGTCAATCATTATTTTCACGCCATGCAGAGCTTTGAATCTAATTTACCCAGGCTAAAGCTAGCTGACGTGTATCAGACACGGCTGTAAATGACTCTCACCAAAGCCAAATAGAGCTCTTTCAGATTCAGTGGCAGTCTTAACATATGGTGTTTTTCCATTACATGGTACCTGCTCCACTGCTCCACTTGGCTCGACTCAACTCGGTCGCGCCGCCCGTCCTCCTTCCACTGCAGATTAGTACCGAGTCATGCGTGATGCGAGCCGTGGCTGGTTGTCACAGCAGGAAACTGCTGTGACCTAATGCAACACACAGAACGTCGAGGGCGTGCTGTTTTTTAGCTGGAGATGAAAAAAAACACTGCTGGCGAATGTTTGTTCAGGACAGCGTGCCCAATACCAAAGTCTCACAGACTCATGAACTTTGGTGCGTGATCTTGTGAAATTGGTAAGGGCTTAGGGTTGTCCCGATGTTGAAGTTTAAAGGGCGTGCGGGTTAGAGTACACACTTACTGAGCCCTTTCCGTGAGTCTGTATCTATGCAGACGTCACCAAAGGGAATTACCCACGGTTCACAGCATTGTGACGTTTACCGCTGAGACCGTAGGAAAATACTACGAGATTACAAAGATAAACAACGATACAACATATGTGACCATGGAATGTAGCGGACCTGTTGTCCAGCTTGTAAAACAAGAGTTTGAATAAATGTGGAATCAGGCCATGTGGAAAGGGACAAACTTAAAATGAAAATACCCAAATTGTTAGGTGGTTCGGGCATCTGGTAAGGATGTCTCCTGGGCGTCTCCCTGGGGAGGTGTTCCAGGCACGTCCAGCTGTAAGGAGGCCTCGGGGAAGACCCAGGACTAGGTGGAGAGATTATATCTCCAACCTGGCCTGGGAACGCCTCGGGATCCCCCAGTCGGAGCTGGTTGATGTGGCCCGGGAAAGGGAAGTTTGGGGCTCCCTACTGGAGCGGCTGAACCTGCAACCCGATAGCGGATGAAGATGGATGGATGGATGGATGGATGTTATTAAACTGAATCCTTGGTCCTCAGGACTCACTTTGGGATTGGGCAGTGGCAGGAGGACTGGGAAGTACACAAACAGAGACCTGGCAAGACAAGTCTAAAGGCAAAAATGAAGCGAATTAAAGCGAATGAAAAGTTACCCAAACAAAAAAGAAACAACGCCAATAAGCATTTGGCAATGCTGCCAAAGACAACGTCTATGGTGTTGAACATGCTGCTAAAGCAGCAGCCAGCTGGGTGAGGATTACATTACCAAGACATCTTAAATGATGAGGACATCACGTTGTTTCATAAAGAAAAGCAGGAGAAGAACAGAAAAAGGAGGAGATGAAGAGAAAGAAGGACAATCAAGAGAGTTAAAACAGGCATGAGGAGGAAAAGAAAGAGGGCTGAGGAAGAGAGAAAGGAAGGGACAGAGACACAAAAGAGAGAAATTAATACAAAATTTCATAGTAATATTTTTTAACCCCAGTAACTGCGTGCTGACACACACACACACACACACACACACACACACATCCACATACACAGGTTTGTTTGTAGAATGTTTGAAATGTTCAGTTACAAGTGCAATGCCAACTTCATCACACATACAATCAAAATCAATTATTCATCTTGGCAATGTATATGATCGTGGGGAGTTACCCTAACTTCTTGTCTTGCTGGTTATATTAATATTGATTTGATCTTAAAAAAATAAAATAAACAATGCTGGTTTTCCTGGCATTTTGGCAAAGACAGGTGTTATCTGAAACCGTGTTTTGAGTAAAGAAGTGTAAGCAAACTCTCCAACATTTACTTCCCCATAGATTAGCTTCAACTGCCCATTCACCATTTAGTCTGTACTTTTGTCTGTTCTCTTTTTAAGATTGGATGGGGGGGGGGGGGGCATACATACCTTTGCCTTGGGCCCCCAAATGGCTAAATCCACCACTGTTCAGATATACAGTGAGGAGAATAAGTATTTAAACACCCTGCTATTTAGCAAGTTCTCCCACTTAGAAATCATAGAGGGGTCTGAAATTGTCATCGTAGGTGCATATCCACTGGGAGAGACATAATCTAAAAAAAGAAATCCAGAAATAACAATGTATTATTTTGTTAATATTTATTTGTATATTACAGCTGCAAATAAATATTTAAACACCTGTCTATCAGCTACAATTCTGACCCTCAAAGGATAATGCCATTTAGGTTTGAAAAAACTTTGCAGACTTTTAAGGCACGGTGCAAACACCTCCCAAACACACAGACTGGTTAAACTACTTTGTATTGTAAGATAGATAGATAGATAGATAGATAGATAGATAGATAGATAGATAGATAGATAGATAGATAGATAGATATTGATCCCAAAAAAAGGGAAATGTTGGTGTTACAGCAGCAAAATCAATCACACAGCACAGAATATAAATACAAATGAAATACTAGGATACAAAATACTGTACATACATACAACATACATGAAACAATAATATTAATAATAGGAATTAAAAAAAAGGACAAATCTTTGAATGTATAGACATATAAATATATATAGGAGTGCTAAAGGGGTGCTATAGGGGTGCTAAAGGGGTGCTAAAGGCGCCCCTGAAGTACTATAAAGCAACACTTGGTGGCAAAAACACGTAAGCCAAAAAACACAAGGCCACACAAAACAGACAAAGAGGGGTTGTTGGTGCTTTTTTATCGGAAATCTGGGGGCTGCAATTAAACTTGAATAATGGATGCCACTGCAACTGACTGCTTTACCATCTGTCTGGACAATGAAGATGACATTATGTGAGTACAACTAATGAAAACAATGATGTGTGAGGTTGCAGTGACACATCGTAATATGTTGAGTGATTACTTGGGAGTTCTTTCACAGCGTTGGTGATATCTCTTCCCTGTCGCTGTGACAAGGCAACAGAAAGCAGCGACGACATCCCTTCTTATGAGAGCCTCATATCTGCACTGCACTTAATGTGGCAAAACTTTTACTTCATATTTGTTGTTATGCAGAATTTAGTGTTATTAGCAACACTGGGCGGCTGTGGCTCAGTGGTAGAGCGGTTGCCTGCCAATCGGAAGGTTAGTGTTCGATCCCCGCCCCTGCAGTCATTGTCGATGTGTCCCTGGGCAAGACACTCAACCCCGAGTTGCCCCCGGTGCTGCGCATCGGAGTGTGAATGTGTGTGAATGTTTATCTGACGAGCAGGTGGCACCTTGTACGGCAGCCCCGGCCACAGTGTATGAATGTGTGTGAATGTTCCCTGTAGATGTAAAAGCGCTTTGAGCAGTTGTTAAAACTGGAAAAGCGCTATATAAATACAGCACATTTACATTTAGCAACAAACATTATGGCTGCAGCATCTGTTGGGTACCGACGGCGAACTCCACCTGATGAGGCAAACCTAAAAATGTTTAGGTGTAATAGATAACATGGTTTTCGATAAAAGTGTGATAAAAATTCTTGAAACACACATATGTGTGTGTTTCAAGAATTTTTATCACACATCACTTCAACTTGCCTTTTTATAATTATTGCACAAATATTCACGTGTAACATTCGTTATAATAAAACCATAAGCAAGCACTGCACATAGAATGAACTAATCAAAACAACCCATAACTACACAGTGCAATTTATTAATTATACATTATTCTCTCTTGGTTTATCTTCGACCAATAACTTGTTTTTGATAATATGCATGTGATTCAATGATGCAATGTAATAATTCCTCTTCTTT
This sequence comes from Etheostoma cragini, assembly GCF_013103735.1. NCBI lineage: Eukaryota > Metazoa > Chordata > Actinopteri > Perciformes > Percidae > Etheostoma > Etheostoma cragini. The sequence continues at coordinate 7,181,814 of NC_048428.1, read as the reverse complement.
AAGCTTGGTTCATAGCAGCCAAAGTAGAAACTATCCACTAGTAAAAAGCAAGTTTCTTCACATCATTAAAATCTGATCAAATTCACTTTCAGCTTCTGCAGAGTTCACCTTCAGTTCACTTGACTCCATCTGAAAATTGAGAACTACAGGCACCACGTACAAGCTGGAACCAATTCTCCCTCCCTTCAATATATAGAATCAGGATCTAGAAAACAAACCAGAACATGAAAGATGATTAAACATAAATACCTTGAAAAACAGAATTGAAGAGATCCCTGTCTGTCCAACATCTGATTCTGCAGGATACCTCTATCTCCCCCTACTGGTGAAACACCTTTTGTGCTGAAGAACAAGATCAAAATAATGTGCAGTAGACCATGTGTCACTGAATATATAGTCTCTGTAGAGTAGTTTAGAGATTGCTATTTGCAGCAGTACCATTTCAGTGTAAACAGGTTGAACAGCATAATTGTTGGTCTATAAGTTAATTAATAAATGACTTAAAGTGTGCACCAGTTTTAATACAATGCACGCTGTTATACATCAGTCATCTGCCAGGCTGTTCTGTGTTCCAGGCCATGCCTCTGACACCCTTGTGTTGGTTGTCTTTCATTTTTTCTTGTGCTAAATTGAAATACATTTTTCCATCCTTCTTTCGTTATGCATTTAATAGTTTCTTTAAAACACAAACAGTTTTTTCATTTCATTTCATTTCATTTCATCTCATTTCATTTCATTTCATGTATTTGGTTATTTGAAAAGGGGACAATGTACACTGATCAACATTCAAAGCAAATGTAAGCATACCCGAGTTAGCCATAGGCTAATTTTCATCGGCAGTCCCCTAGCCAGATGTTATTAGGCATCACAGTTCTGTGTCTGTAATATATTCAGTGTTTGATTAATGTGCACATTAGGGGTGGGACTCACCAGACGCCTCACGATATGATATCATTACGATAACTATGTCACGACACGACATAATTTCAATTTTACACATATTGTAATATTCTGAGATATATTGCAATTTTATTATTTATTCCCAATTTCAAATTATGTCCCCAAAAGGAAACTTTGTCAACATCTATTTCATCTAAAAAGAAACATTTTTCTGTCCATCTTACTTTAATTTTAATGTTGCAAAATGGGATTGTCAAGCAGAAAAAATGGCCGACACATATCTAATAATGGATCGATACTTGGCGTCTGTGTATCAATACAGCATCGCCATAGAAAATATCGCGATATGATGCCAAATCGATTTTTCCCCCCACCCCTAGTGCACATTAGAAGCACCATTGAGATATGGTTTAAATTGGGAAACACGATGGAACATCTTGTAACAATGTAACACTGTTGTATTATTTCAACATGCTGTTGGAAAGGTTTTTTAAAGTCAAGAGGAGGGTTCAAAGAAAACCATCCCAATCATTTCCACACACTCCCTAATTGGATGCCACCATGGGACCAGGTGCAGTTTGCACAATTTGAAATCAGAGCCTACATAAGTGCCTTCATGGACCTTTGAGGAATAAATGAAAAACACTTGAGGGTGTCCACTCTGTACTTTCATTTAAATAATGCTCATCTCATATGAAGTGCGTTTTCTTAAAGCATCAAAACTACGTCTCCAACACACATTTAACTTTAGAGGCTGATATGTACTGTATGTACAGATGTATAGACATGTATGAACTGTAGTCTTCCTGCACAGCCTCAGCTCCCAGCAGGGAAAGCAGAAGGAGACATCCAGCCAGCCACCCTCACACCCCCTCACCCTGCTGTGTGTGCCGATTGCATATAGCCTCCAGTCCCTTTCCATCCAAGCCCCACATCACGACACCAGGACTGTGGGTTGCTCATTTAGAGGACCAACAACAACTACAAGTTTAAAAGAAAAGCCCCCAAACTACAATAAGCTAGCGTCTTCAGAGGTTTGAGGGGGATGCAGACTGATGGAAAAGTCAATAATGACTCTCCAGACCAGCAGGTGTCATGCCCTGGCTGTGGTGTAGTCTCAAACCTTTGATCATAGAAGGCAACTACAATCACCGAGCTTTCAACTGCTGAGAAACATTGTGGCTGGGTTGCACAAACTTTTTCCTACTTTACCTTCCCCCCCCTCTTTTTATGAAAAGTTATTTCTTCCAGTAAACTATAACATTACATTTGAAATATATTTCACAGCCTTTGTTGTAAAAATCTATTGGCCTTGAAAGTAACCCTGACTCAATTAACCCAATACTTGGTCATTAGCTCAGCTGAAGCTTGATTGAAAGGTAAGACTACAGACAGTACTGCAGATAATAGATGAAGTTAATTTGTTAATTTAGGTTCAGGAGCGGGGCCACGCCTAAACCCCACCTCTGATCACCGGACAAACCCACATGAACCGTGCTGCGCAGCCAGGCTCGTGTCTCCGATTGCTTGACCCACCCTCCCTTTCCCCCTCCTTCATCTATTCATCTTCCCCCTCATCCCTTCCTGTTGTACTTCTCTCTCAGGTCTCATCTAGGTACCGTCTGGGGCTCTGTAAACTATTCGGTAAAAACTGCTTCTGAGACGGAACCTCCACTCTGAGTCTCCTCCACCTGGTCATCACACATCCTCCCAGACCAGCCATCAGACGACATCCACATCAATTTATCGATCTGCACATTCATAATGTTCATTAAATCTTCATCACATGGTTGTGGCGTGGTCCATGCTAGTGAAGAGGTACTGGTCACACTGACCAGCAGAGGACAGTGTCCTCCCAAAAGGAGGAAGCCTGTGAGCACGATGCAGGTTTGGGGTGGGTATCTATGTGTGGATGCATGCTGGAGAAGATCTCCATTATAGATTTTACTGACATTATACACATTTTTGTGCACTTTCCTTTTCTATTCATGCATCAAACCAGTGTATAGTTCCCAGCCATGCAAGGCATGTTCATGGAATGTCTTAAAATGGAAAGCCTAAATGTGCGCAGCAAATATTGTGGTACTGTTATCTTCCAGATACTTGTTGATAGGAAATGACAACATACTCATGTATTCTTGAATATAAGTTATTTAACTTCAGTGAGGGAGGATTTTTGACCTCATGGTGGTGTGAGACAACAGATCAAACACAGGTTGCAGACCACTGCATAGATTTATTGACAGCCAGAATCACCATTCCTTTGACAGTGTGATAGCTGTTTCACACTGTACGTGGCATGCCTTGCGCTCACTGCTGGGTTACATCCTAGTCCTATTCCCAAAATATATTTGTTGGGCTTGCTGCAAAATAGGCAAGACTTTCTACATTTACATCAAACATGCACCAATATTTAAATGCACTTTACTTCAGCGTCCTGTGTTAACATCAGACGTGTGGTACATGCGACATTGTGTAGGATACACAAAGATTCCAGTAGAGATTTGGTGACAAAGATGTTCCTGTCTTTCAGCCAAAGAAAGCCTTGGCACTTGCCCTGGTTTAGAGGATATACGGCGGAAGGCAGCAGCAAGAGGGTGTGGGTGCACGAGAGCGTCAGGTCCAGAGAGCAGTTAGGGGAATTCCGGCTGGTGAAGGAGCTCCGCTGTCACTGGGACCGGTTCCAGGGGTAGCTTTGGCTCAATAGGGAGCAATTTGAAAGTCTGCTGAGAGATTTTCCAGATGGGTTATGAATGGGTTTTCATTTCTAATGAAAGTGTTGCATTTCAATTCAATTCATTTCAACACTGTCATGTTACATACATAAGGTCTGCAGTTATTGTAGTTGGGTGTAATAAAGCTAAGCCATGATCTTAAATTTAATCATTTAATCACACTCTGGAAAACACTGTAGTTAATGCATATGTGCAATTACCTACATGTTAACTACTATGAAAATGAGCATGCCCTGTATCAAATCAGTCCAAACATATTTACTTCTTACTTTCTTCTTACTTTGGTTTTTGCAGCTCACATTAGCACGGTTCTTCTCAGTTGCTTTTCAGATCTCTGATGACAATGTGTAACTTTGTCACATAGGAAACAGTGCTCCCTTTCATGTGCGTTGTTCATTAGACTATACTTACAGAGTGAACTGTTAAATATGGACAACACAAAGCAGTTTCACTATCTTGGTTCAAACAATGGTGTAAGAACTTGTCAGTTTAATTGAGCCATTGGTATAAATACTTGCTTTGGACAAAAGATTTCCAGCAAGACACACACTTTTGCAAGTCTGTCACTATGCGGTGCAGTTCACACCAGTTATTTGAAGAAATGCTCTCACTGTTGTGACGGTTGTAGGGAACTGAGGACCTAAATGCAGAGAGAGCAAGGATTAAAAACAAACAAACAGGGTACATACCACAAGGCATGTAGAAAACACATGGATTCCATCTTGAAAAACAAAGTCCAAAAACCCCAAAAAAGCCCACAGAGAAAATGATAACCAAAAACAGAGTTATCATCTGTTTTAGATCTGGAGTAAATTATGCACATGTTGTGTGTGTGTGTGTGTGTGTGTGTGTGTGTTCCTGTCAGTGTCAGAAATTCCCTTGTTACAGTAGCATTTTCTACAAGAAAAGAAAAAACAAAACAAACAAGTAAACACACAAGAAAAACAGACAGCCAATGGACAATGAGCAGAAGGTAGGCTGGAGTAAAGAGCGTTAAATAAAGGTATTGTAAAGTAAAGTGCGGTTGCGATGGTACAAAAATTATAATGCAATAGTAATAAGTAATAATGCAAAAGTAGTAATATAACTTATACACCTGTGACCATAAATGATATTGAAAAAGTAAGGTAAGGTGACAGTAAGGTGTACCAATTACTAGCTAAGGTGCTAGTTTCAAAAGGCGGTCTTGTTTTAAAGTTACAGTCTTTAATTTACAAGCCCTCTGAAATTATCATTTTACAATCCACACAAATATACATTTTGCTGTTTGACAATGCATTAGACTGCTGCCTGTTAGTCTGGTATTTTTAGGTGAGGCTGCAAGCATGAGGAGATTAAACATCACATGTCTGTGTGTGTTGCCTTCATTTCCCTCACATGAATATGTCACACAGTCAAATCTAAAGAATCCTCCTCCTGTGTCCTGACATTGTGAATAACAGCTGTTTACATTCATGTCTCCTTGCTGTCTGTCTCTGTCTCATTTGTCACAGAATGTTGCCTGGATTACATTGGCATGAGGCCTTCAGGGTCTGGTCCAGCTCTGTATTGTCTCTTTCTCAACAAATTGAATCCCCTCAAGCAGCATAAGAACAGAGTGAATAGATTTTCAATGTCCATTTTTGAAAGGGACAAGTTCAGAAAAAATGCAGCTGAGCAAGCACTTGTGAAAGCTTGGCAGGCAAAGCAAGCTAAAACAAAATGCAGACAAAGACAACATAAAATGCAACATGGGTACATTTCTTTACAAGGCTGTGTACGACACTTTATCTCTGTTCCAAAACATTTTCAATGATTCACAATTCAGTCATTTGTTACAGGTCAAAATGCATCTAGTACAAAACCCTGAATATTCTGTCACAACAAGTACCGTTGTTAGCTGTGTAATGTAAGATATTTTCTGAAGAAACCTTAAAGTCATTGTCTGACCTTGTCACTCTGTTCTCCATTGGGCCATGAGAACACCAGATAGATAGATAGATAGATAGATAGATATTGATAACAATAAAATGGGAAATTACAGTGTTGCAGCAGCAAAATCAGTCACACAGAGTATAAACTGAAATACTAGGATACAATATACATGAAAAAATACCGGCATAAAATAAAAGAACATATTTTTGAATAAATACAAGTTGAGAATACAACAATTTGCAACTGCTTGAATAGTAAGATAAAATCTAAATAGACCAAAGACATTACAGGATTACAGGAAAACATTTCAAAATGAGTAAAAGACCCTCATGACCAGGGAGCGCAGAGACTACCATGGAGCTCTGTGTAAGATAGGTTTTGGAAGAAGTGAAGTAGTAAGATTCAGGGCCAAGGGGTGACCTGGTCTACCACTCAAACAAACACAAAGTCAAAGGGGCAGTCTTTGAAGCAACTAAAATATGAGTCAGATAAAATCTGGCCACTGGGTCAGACCAAAACCAGGTCAACGCTCAAATTTAAACCTTCATGGCCCCGACGTTATGGTGAATTCAAACTAAAGACGACAAGACCTTTTTGGCGTCTTTTGACAATCCCAGACTCTGCACTCAAAGATTCAAGGGGGGCCACAACAAAATTAAAAGGTAAGTAAGTACCCTGTTTTTATCACAATTTGGACCAAAAAAGTAAATTTCGATTGCATCTGTGAGTGTCAGTCATCTTGGTGGAATTAAATTGGGGAGAAATACTGTGTATGATATTCCAAGACTAGGCCCTTCATGTGAGGACTGTGGTCTAATAAACTAGGCTCCTTGAGATAAGTGTGGTCTAGTACACCAGGCAGCTTGTGTTAGAAGTGCTGTCTGAAGTAAACCCAATTGAAGGTTAAAAACTTGAATAATGTCTGTGTACCACTGAAAAAACTAGGATTTGAGACATTGTGCAAGAGCAACATCTTTTGGGAATTGAGGGTATTACATTTAGTGAAAGTTGCCCCGATTGTTCTCTGAAAAGTATCTTAGTGTAGCATGACTTGAACAAACAGAAGTCTGGAAAAAAAAGTGTCTCTGATGTGATAAAAAATCATCAGAAAAGGGTACGCGGCTTAGTGAACTCTCTACTGTTCTGTACTCCCTACCTGGCCTTTATCAAAAAACTCACAAGTGCATAAAACAAAACATTAAAAACTGTGGACACGCAGTAAAGACTCCAATTAAAGTGTAAAAGCAATTGCACACGGAGGTCTGAGCTCTCCTGTCTCTAAACCCAGTTGGTAACCATTTTGGGTGGCAGTGTGTTTATACAGTATGTGTTTGCAGTGTTTTGTTTAACATGTCCGCCTCGCGTCTTCCTGTGTGTTGTCTCGATGGTCAGTATTGTTTCATGTGTGACAGTTGGGGGTTTTACATGTGCTGATTGTTAAGATTAAGGTGTGTCTTGGTTTGTTTTTTTTAGGTGTGAGGTCTTGTAATTTGGGGTTGACTCCACATATTAAATAATTAACATAAAAGGAGCTCACTAATCTGAGGAGAGGTTGAGAAGAAGAAATCTCTCCATATCAGATCCAATTATATATATATGTACTTTTTTGCGCATTATTGGCCTTTATTTTCACATGACAGATGAAGACATGAAAGGGGTAATGACATGCAGCAAAGGGCCGCAGGTGGGAGTCAAACCCTCGGCCTCTGCGTCGAGGACTAAACCTCTTACATGTGTGCGCCTTCTCTACCAACTGAGCTCAGTCAACCACAACAGTTTTTTATAAAAGAGTGAAGCCTATGTGACTGTTAATATAATATGAGGCTCTACATACTTTGTTGGGCACATTCTAACACCGTGTGGTAGATCTAAAACAGAGTGTGTATCTGCTAGTGTGTGTCATGATTGTCAGATTCATCTACCATGTAATCAATGATATAATCAAACCAGAGGGAGGCAGGGCAGTACAGCCCGATGCGGCAGGGGAGAGTTCCAGCCCGACATCCTCCTCTCATTACCCTGTCTCTCTTGCTGTTGTAATTTTAGACTTCCTTTGACACACTGAGCTCCTCTCTCCTCTTTCTTTCCATTTATGTGCATCCATGTCCCAGAAATGCTTGTTGCTAACCCAGCTCTGGGGAGCTGTTATCCAGAGTCCTTATGTTCTTTTCCCTCCAGCATGTTTCCTTGGATTAGAGAGGCACCAGAATCATGGTAGCAGCTGTCGCCATGGTCCTGCTACACGTCCTGCGATGCCATGTTACATCCTGCTACGCTCTGCGGTGCCCTGCTACATCCTGCTACGCTCTGCGGTGCCCTGCTACATCCTGCTACGCTCTGTAGTGCCCTGCTACATCCTGCTGCGCTCTGCGGTGCCCTGTTACATCCTGCTACGCTCTGCGGTGCCCTGTTACATCCTGCTACGCTCTGTAGTGCCCTGTTACATCCTGTTACGCTCTGCGGTGCCCTGTTACATCCTGCTACGCTCTGTAGTGCCCTGCTACATCCTGCTGCGCTCTGCGGTGCCCTGTTACATCCTGTTACGCTCTGCGGTGCCCTGTTACATCCTGCTACGCTCTGTGGTGCCCTGTTACATCCTGCTACGCTCTGTAGTGCCCTGTTACATCCTGCTACGCTCTGCGGGGCCCTGTTACATCCTGCTATGTTCTGCGGTGCCCTGTTTCATCCTGCTACGCTCTGTAGTGCCCTGTTACATCCTGCTACGCTCTGTAGTGCCCTGTTGCATCCTGCTACGCTTTGTAGTGCCCTGTTACATCTTGCTACGCTCCGCGGTGCGGTAAGTTTAAAATATATGAAAACAACAGATAGTGAGAACAATGTTTTAAATTGGTCCTACACAACTATAACACACCACAGATTGTTGTTTGGACTAGTGCTGTCAAACGATTAAAATATTTAGTTGCGAATAATTGCATTAATGTGTACTATCACTCTGAAGGGAAATGAGTCTGGTCAAACAGGAGGTTTTGTTTTAAAAGCAGCGTGAAAAAGACTTCAAATATAGCTTTAATTAGCAGCTTGAATAAGCGTTAAGCCTTTCATTTTCAAATCCTATGTCAGAATATACTTGTGCACTTAGCAACCTGAAAAAGGTTTTACATGTAGCTTTGATTAGACATTTAAAAATCCTACATCAGAAAGTCCTGATATTACCGGAGTGACAGTCTGGGGTGGTGTACTATCACTCTGAAGAGAAATGAGTCTGGTTAAACTGGAGGTTTTGTTTTAATTAGCAGCCTGAACAAGAGTTCAAATATGGCTTTAATTAGCAGCCTGAAAAAGGTTAAAACATGGCTTTCAAAAAAAGTTTGATATGTCTAAAAAAAGTGACATATGTCAAGAAACGTCATAGTATATGTCAAAAAAGTGATAAAAAAGCCATTGCATAGTATGTTGAAAAAAGCCATAGTATGGTATGTCAAAAAAGTGATAAAAAAGCCAAAGAAGGGCATGTAGAAAAAAAGCCATAGAACAGTATGTCAAAAGTAATGATGTAACGGCCATAGTATAGCATGTTGAAAAAGGTGTTAAAAAAACATCGGCATAGTGTGTCAAAAAAAGCCATCGCATAGTATATTAAAAAAGTGATAAAAAAGCCATAGTGTGGTGTTAAATGTCAGAGTACAGAAAAAAAATTACAAGTGAGTTCATACTACTATATGACTGTTTTGATGATAAAGTTTCTCTAGAGTGTCCATTCAAACGACACTGGTTTGACGAGGATGGGATTCAAACCCTCGCGTGTGGACAATTGCCATAAAATGATACTGCCATAGTATAGTATGGGGAAAAAGGTAATAAAAAAGTAATGTGGTAAAAAATGATGAAAATGTATAGCTTAATTGACTTAAAAAACGAAGTGATAATAAATGTGTATACATGACCGAGTAACCTTTCCAGGATGCCACAGTATCCCTCCCTAACTGGTAGTTCCTCAAGTTCCTTAACATGATGGAGACATGCAATCGTCACTTACTGATATAAAAAGGCAACTGTAACAAAAGAAATAGGTATCAAAAGGACATCATAAGAATTGCAAAAAATATTGGACTATCTCTCTAATAAATCACAGAACCTCTGCATGTGTGTGTGTGTGTGTGTGTGTGTGTGTGTGTATATTGTGTACTATGATATACACAATAAAGCCACTAGAGAGCACTGTTTGTCTATAAGTGATAGTTAACGGCATACAGTATCTGTTAACTGTGTGTATTCACACTATAGGTGTAAAACAGCAGCAGCTTCAACCTGTACTACTACCAACATAAATAAACATGAATAATGAATCTGCAATATATAGTATGTATAAGAGTGGTTTGTTATTTGTACTGTAGTTAAAAGTGCAATGATTTTTGTGTAAGCCGATATTACACAGTATATTAAATTGTAAAAAAACAAATAACTGGATGCAATTTGTTTGATTCTACATTACTACTGATCTACTTGCATTGACACACATAAAGATTCCTTATAAAAGATTATGATTATTTTTTGGGGTATTGGTTAAAATATATTATATACAATACAATATTGTATTGTTTATGTTAACGCAAACACATCTTAAATGTGTTGTTGTCACATGAATATACTGCGGGTGTGGGATTAAGTGGATGTGTGACAGCAGGAGGGTTGTGGGTTGCAATGAGGGCCCTTATACATGCACACGTGGGTGGAGGAATGGATTCATTTTATTTATCTTATGTCCCTGAATTGGAATGAAATGATGACAGGTAGTTGATGCCAGTTCACGTTAATCAAGGCACAAGGCCCCCACTTTGTTCTCCAAAACAGCATTCATTTAGGATGGGACACTGAACAACCTCAAACCTGATGATGTAACGTATAACTCGCTCCGCCAATGAGGTGATGTTTTTGGCTAGGTGTGTCGGTTTGTGGGTCGGTTGGTTGGCTGGTTGGTTTGCTTGTTAGCAGAATTGCGGAAAAAGAATCTACTGGCCGGAGTCTTGGTGAAAGGGCGTAGCGTGGGTCAAGGAAGAACCCATGTCAATTTGGAGCATATCCGAATCACCAGTCGGATACACAAATTATGTTTCACTTTGGTAACATTGAGAAATAGGGCATTTGTGCTGCATTCATGTAGTGTCATAATAATCAGAAAAAATGAGTTCCAGAATGTGAATATTCCCACTGCATTAACATTGTGAGATATGGCATGGCTTGGCACAGGTCTGCACTCTAGGAGTGCCCTTCTAGTTGATCATTAAATCAACGTCAGCTCTAGCCTTCCTATGACATGACAAGCTCTTGTGTGGTGCCAGCAGCAGCCTGCTACTCAGCTTTGAATTCAGCTGTCCTGTTGCTATGTTCTGCTAGAGCACAGATCATCCATCTGCTACTCTTTCATTAACCCATCCATCCTTCTTTGTCCATCTCCCCTTCCCCATCTGTTCTTAGTGTTTCCTCTCAACTCTGCTATTGGCTGAACAGGAGGCCTTTTTGGACTTTTACAGAACGAGAAAGGTTCAACCCGTTATTCCTGATGCTTTATAGCTCCCTGAGAGAAATGGTTTTTGCATTGAGGTACATCTTACAGAGTTATCTAATAACACATCACAATCATGTCTATTAAGATGGTCTCCAAGCTGATCTGTTGTGTTGGGCATGAGAATACAGTGAGAACACAGCATGTGTCCACTGCCTGGAGGAGACGTTTGTATCGTATGGAAGCATGTTAAAGAATCATATAATAAAGTAAAGTTAGACTAGTCACAAACAGCTTAATGCATTACATACAGCATGGCTCATGCATCAGTGCAGTTAGTTTATTATATGATATAACATATGATTAAAAACATAAAAATACACACTTTGGTAACAGTGTCTTACTGTATACAGAAAAGGCTCTCTACTCCACCTGACACCTAGCATTATTATTCCATAAGGACATCATTTTGAGTTATCCACACTGGTTGCTGTGATGAAGTAAATGTGGAAACTGTTTCAACTCAAATTATTGCTAGAGAAAAGGTCAGGAAATCAAAGACAGTAGGAATCATCACTTTGGGGACCATGACTGCCCAGTGTGGACCAAAGTTGGGGAGGAACCATCACTTCCATCCATACAGCCACTCAGTTTGCATGGCTCCAAATTGAAACTTTACGTGAGGTGAAATATGAGCCATGTAAACATCTTTACCTTCACAACTCTCTTTTCTGGGAAGTGTTTAATCATTGCTGAGACCCGACACTAAAATGCAAGTGTGTGTGTACAGCATTTCCACCCCTAATTTGAAGCTGTGTCCTTCACCATACCACTTAATTACCAGCAAACTGTGTGCTCACTAGATAGAATGTATGACACTACAGCTGTTTCTGTCAGCTGATGCCAACTGACTGGCAATGAGACTGCAGTCCGTGGCACAAGGCTCTGGAAGTAAGGAGCCAAAAAATTACACTGAGGCGAGATTGGCTGTAGCTAATAATTGGGACACGCCTGGACCAGCTACACCATCTATCAAACAGACTAAGTGTGCAACAAAGACATTGTGTTTGAACACCGAAAAACTGTATCGTACATACACATGCTTGTTGCAGATCAGGCCATGTCAATTCCATTTTTTTTTATTTCTATATAGCTCAATATCACAAATTTGCACCTTTTTTCATTTGACCCTCCATTTGGATAAGGAAAAGTCCCCCCCCATAAAAACTTGAGGGAAAAAGTGGAGGACTATTACTTGATGAAACTGGTGTCTATGAGGAGTATAGCCAATGACCAGCATCTCGGTTTTATCTGAATTTAGGAGCAAGAAATTAACATCCAGTCTTTCACAGAAGACAAACAGGCCTCTAATTTAATCATTTGGAAATGACAATCCACCTCTAGGTCACAGGGAGTATCATAAGCATAATCATAAGCATGGATCACACTTCATTAAATTCATGACTCTAGACCCTGGCTAAAGGTGTGGATTCTTAAGTAGAAACCACAGTAGTCTTAAAGCTAGTGGGGACATTACCAGTCGTATGAGACAAGTCTATTGAGACAAGTCTAAGTCAATTTTTAGCAATTTAGGTCCCACTAAAGGAAAGAGTTCTTTAAAAGGTTTAGCTGGTAGGGGGTCAAGAAAGCAGGTGGTAGGTTTAGAAGCTCAGACAATGTTTCAAAGAGAGACGTTGTCAAAATGTGTAAGGACAGAGACTAACTGGGATCCAATATAGGAATATTACGCTGCAGATTTTATAGACCTGGCTGGAGCTCCAGACAAAGTGTAGGTGGACCTTGTGATTGTCATGTGAAACATCAAGCCCTCAATAGAAAGGACCAGTAAATAATAGTTTTTGTGGGTCTATAAAATCGCAAAAAATTTAGTATTCACATTAACAGGCCTCACAAACAAACATGTTGAGCTGGTTTCTTCAACTACGGGGTATCCTTCTTTGAAAGTATAATAATTAATTTTCATGTCAAGTGACTACTGGCCATGCTCTGTGCGTAATGTGATATCCTCTCTGCTTTGTTGTTGTTCATAACTGCACACAATTCCTCTCAGGACAGAATGTGAGTGGGTGGGAGGCTGTGGATGTGTTATGAAGGCCTCTTCAGAAAGACAGGCAGCCTTGCATTATGTCCACTGACACCAGTGCAGATGCTCTATACATTTCTATCATTAGAGACACAGTGGAGAATGTGGTGTGGTCAGGGTCTCTTCTTTTGTAACTTCACCCACCATCCAACAACACAAAGACAGAGACACAGAGAGTAAACAACCACAAAATTACATCTATCTCAAGCTGACTGTTGAACGAGTCAGGGTCTCATGGGTCCCAGATCGCACATATTCACTGTCAGAAGACCTGTACGCGAATATCTGTTTCCTTGGCTGGCAAAGGAATGCCAACACCCCCCCTATCTAATTCAATTCAATTCAATTCAATTTTATTCATAGTTTCAATTTCAAGACACTTTACAGATAGAGTTGGTCTAGACCAAACTCCAAGGACCCAACAGTTCTAGTAGTTTCCTCCAGAGCAAGCAACAGTGCGACAGTGGCAAAGAAAAACTCCCCTTTGGGAAGAAACCTCGGACAGACCCGGGCTCTTGGAAGGCGGTGTCTGACGGGCCGGTTGGGGTAAAATTGAAGAGTTACAATAACAGTCTCAAAAAAATAGTAGTTTGTAGTAGTTCTTTGTAGTAGTTCATGGCTTAGCAGGGCACTGGGCGGCATTACAAGGCAAAGCTAAGCGTAGCAGGATGTAACATGGCATTGCAGAATGTGTAGCGGGACCATGGCGACAGCTGCTACCATGATTTTGGAGCCTCCCTGATCTGAGAAAACATGCTGGGGGAAAAAGAACAGAAGGACTCGGGGGAATGACTCCCCAGAACTTGGTTAGTAACAAGCATTTCTGGGACATGGATGGACATAAATGGGAAAATAGAAAAATAGAGGAGAGAGGAGCTCAGTGTGTCGAAGGAAGTCCCCAGCTGTCTAAAACTATTACAGCATAACTAGGAGAGACAGGGTAAAGAGAGGAGCCTGGTCAGGCTAGAACTCTCCCCAACCTGATCGGGCTGTATCTCCCTGCCTCCCACTAGTTTTATTACATTATTGATTATATGATAGACAGATATGACAACTATGACGAGAAGGAGGTGGGCCGGGTTAGGCGGACGCTGCCCTAACTATCAGCTTGATCAAAATCTAATCTGATCTAATCTCTGATCTGAATCTACCCTTGTATTCTTACCCTTACCAATCTCACTCCTCAGACCTAAACCTAACCCTCACATCCAACAAAGGCAATGACTACTACCTAATCAAAGACAGAGTAGGGCGGGGCATCCTTTCCCCATCTTAGAAAACGCAAATTTGCAACCTGTACAGTAGTCTACATAATGCGAGGAAAATGCTGCAGATATTTTGATAATGGCAATACAAATGTATTGTGCAGCGAGTGAGGTAACAACTAGAGGTGGATCATGGATCATCATGTAAAACATAATTTGGACAATAGAGTGTGTAACCTCCTTGAAATAATCACCCTATGATCTGCCATACAGCCCATGGTGATGATTATTTTAGTGAAAAAAAAGTATTTTTGTTTTTCAATTGAGTATCTCCCAGTGTGTGCCACATTCATTCTCTGGTGGAGCCACTCTTTCTCCATCTTTGTTGGTGTGTTCATGAGGGCTCTATCTTTAGACTGAAGCAGCTAAGACACTCCACATCACTACAGTGGTTGTCATGGAAACAGGAGTGCAGCCTAACGGCACTTGAGTCGTTGATGATGAGAACGGCATAGTGATGACATGATGAATAAGACTATGAATGCTATGTATGACTGAATGGCTGAAGGAGGATCACCTATCTATTTGCATTATGGGAGATGATTGTGTTTCCCAATGTTTAAGCCAACATATTCTCACAGACAACATCTCTTCATGTTGTACTTAAAAAGCTAGCTGCTGAGTGAACCTGGTGGTGAGTTTGTATCACAAACGGCTGTTTAAAAGATCAAGACAAAATCTCAATTCTATGTACTGTTTATGGAATAAACAGTACACAGAACACACAATAATCAAATGTAAAGTCTGTAAATGCAGCAGTGTTAGCCAGATGGATAATTTTCAACTGCATTCCATTAGGAAAAAACAGTTAAGTGACAATAAAATACAAACAAGGTAAAATTACAATAAAAGCAAAATAATAAGCGTCCACAAGACAGTAGACATGCAGAACAAAATGGAGAAACATCACCTATTCAGCCAAGCAAAGCAGTATAAATAGAACATAAATGAGCAATACTTTTCCACAAAATGTATGCAATACCCACATCTTCCAAAACAGTTTTCTCACTCCCGATGACATATGCCTGCAACGTGCATTGCTTCTCTGGTCCTCGCCTTACCTCGCGGTTTTACCGCAGATCATGAGTAGCCGGCTTTAGTCTTGCTTTGCTAAACCTACTTCCACACTACCTCACATAAACTGTATTCTGGGATATGGTGAAACAATTACTCTGGGTTGTTTGCATTTCTTTAAACCAATCACATTCATCTTGAGCGTTGCCAAACCTTGGACACGGTGGCTCTGCTAAGTAGTCTCTGACAGGAACTTGTTTTGGTGAATGCATTTGCACCCTGCAAAAAAAAATGCACTTCATAGAATCTTAAAGTGGACTGTTGACCCAAAACAATGTGTAATGTGAGCTACATAACTTAGCTGGACACATGGCTAAAGATAACTTGCTCTTACCAGTGTTTCGCCAAGTTAGAGACTAAAGTCTTTGTACATGTCCTTTGTAAATCTTCACAATCATTTACTGAAAGAACCAAAATAGGCCTGCCTTATTGCACAATCCAAATTTTCTTTAAAACTTGACATTGTTGTTTCCCGTAGCAAAGGGATTTAGAGCACGGCAACAAACAGAGAGCAGAAGGTGAAGGGTAAAGCCTGTCACACGCAAGATGCCTGGGTTTATCCTGAAAATGTACTTTCCTTGATCCAGACTACACACACACAAGGATGCTGATTGGTCAGAGTCACGGTGACACACACATACTGATCAGGAAGCCTCACCAGATGGAATCTCGTATAATCTTTAGATTCTGCTACATCTTAAAAAAAAACATGCACAAACCATAGTGATGGCCTAATGAAGACTCATAAAGCTCCGTCAATCATTTGATTTGTTTTCTGAGTACACTAGTTGACGCTCTCGGTTATAAACCCCTCTGTGGCTGGAGGAGAACGCTGAAACTACACATCACCGTCAAATCCCATTACAAAAAGTTGTGAATTCTGCCTCCTTTCCCCCCTTTCCTCACCTGGCACAAGTCTTTCATTGACACCATCAAGGAATGAAAATAGGCACCCAATCTGTAACTGGTGGCCAAATGAAGCCCAGTGAAGTTAGGTGAACCAGTTTCTTTATTTTCTGAGCCTAACTCCATGACACGTTCAAGAAAGGGGTTACAATTGCACGAAAATTCCTTTCCTCAAGCCTTTTTCTTCAAACCAAGAGCATCATGTAGTATAGTCATCAAATAGATAGATAGATGGATAGATAGATAGATAGATAGATAGATAGATATATAGATAGATGTTTATTGATCCCAAGAAAAATGTGAAATTCCGGTGTTACAGCAGCAAAATCAGTCACAAAACAACTAATGGTTTCAATTGGACATCACTAGGATGGTTTCACTTTTCCATACACAAGGTTCACATTGGGGGCGGAAACACTGATGATGTCTAGAGGGACCGGAGCATCCGCCTGGCTGTTTCCACCAGAAGAGCATGTCTCTGCACGTGGTCATCAAGCAATTCTGCTCCTGTCTTACTGCACACGTAGGCTAAGTTCAGACTGCAGTTCAAAATGACCAGAATCCGACCCAATTTCTTTTGTTCTCATCTCATTTTTTCATGACAGTGTAATTACCCCCTGTCACATGGTATCCAATCTTTTCAAGTTCTGATTTGGGCCACTTTCATACTTGGAACAAATCCATTACAGGTCAGATAAAAAAAAACTAAAAAAACAACAACAGCGACCTCAGTCTAGATAGTCAGATCATGCCTAGTTCATACTTGAGTCTGATGTGGGCCACATTAAAAATAAATAAATAATGTGAACAGCAGCCTTAGAGAGCCTGCTACCACCAAAAGTATAGCAATGTAAAAGGTTTTTAAAGAAGTATTTTAACAGTGCCAAACAGAGTGCTTCTGTACAACATTTGAAAGGTGATGCTGGGATCAGTGGATTCCGCTGAGAAACCCGGATTGTGTTAACTTCGAAAAAGTGAAGTCCGTCCCCTGGCACCTTACCCATCATCTCTGTACATCACTCATGAAAAAAGCTAGCTGTCACAAAGTCTGCCTCAATCCCTCTCTTCAGCCACACGCTCATACTCCATCTATCCACCAGATGCCCTCAGACCTTCCCACCAGTCACCCTGTTGTTTCAGATACAGGCCAGTCCCTCCTGCCCTGCAGTAACCCCATGTGACGTTTCCATCACCTGACCTTCCTCGCCTGCATACTCACCTGCTTCCCATTCCCCTAATCAGCCTGCCAGTACATTTATCAGCACATTTCCACCACACTTTCCCAGATTGTCAATTAAGCGGATGCCTTTGCTTTGGCATCTGACCCTGAACTAGGGGGCCATTCGAGGAACTACAGTTGATTAATACTGCTTGGTTAAAACAACACAAGGGGCTGCATTGGTGGGGGTGTGTGGTTTATTACTGATGAAATGAAGGATGGATGATTCAGGACATCCCTGTGAGTGAAAGATAAATGAGATTGAAGACTAATCACATGCCAAACCACTGCACAAAGGATAATAATATTTACAAGACAGGAAGATTTACAACTTTGGAGGTTGTCACTGTAATTATTTTCTTTTGTTGCAACAATTGTGAGGTTAACAGTAGAAGTACTCTGTAGTGAGTAATCTCCGCAGCTTTTTGCCAGCTGAGTTTTCTTTGCCTTTCGATTTGGCACCCCAGCTGCATCATCTGAGTGGCTCCATTCAAACTGGTGAGGGGGATTTGTTACTACCTGACCCACTGGCCATATGCAATACTACAGGTCTACAGAGTCCTGCAGCTAGGGCCAGTGTTGGGAGTAACGCATTACAAAAGTAACGCAATTACAGTAATATATTCCTATTTGCTGTCACGCATTAATATAACGCATTACTATCTAAATTCCATTCATTCTATCAGACTTTGAGAGTAACTGTGCCTGAAGTGGAATGGCTAGGAGTGACGACCAACAACGCTGGTCTTTTACTGTGACATTTACTGTTTAATGTGTTGCAGTTTTACAAACAACAAAGCGAGCAGATGGACATGTTTTACATGTAGCGTCTCGCATTCATCTCAATAAGCCAGCAAGAGTACACAACAGACAACTTTCGTGTAGGCTGCTTCAAAATGAAAGCACTTCCTGTGATAATTCGCAGCAAAACTAAATTACTGTCATAAATAAGTTGTGTACTTTTTCACATATCAGCTGTAAATCAAGTACTGTAAATAATGTAAATAGTGAGTTTTTTTGTTGTTTTTTTTAACTTTATTTATTAAAATGTTCAACTTTTACAACAACAACAACAAACAACAAACATGTCTGCTTAGCACATAGAAGGAAAATGCATTTGTTAAAATAAAAAACCCAGAAGGAAAAAAATAAAAAAATAAAACCTCTTGCAATATCTGTATTACAGAGTCAGAAAGTTGAAATATACAACCTATGCATCTTGTACATCTTGCTGGCTTTCCAAAAAGTTTGTAAATTGTTCCCATACTTTGTAGAAACTTTGTAGCTTCCCCTTTTTAGCATAAGTAATTTTTTCCAAGGCCAGAGTATTAGACAAGGTCTTGAACCAAGCATTGACAGACGGTGCTTCCATAGCTTTCCATGAGATGGCAATACAATGTTTAGCTTGTAGTGAGCACATATATACCATCTTCCTACCCGCACTCGACAGTCTTAAGTCTGTTGGAACAAGCCCTAGAATGAACAACTAAAACTAGGAAAAGACACCACTCATGTCATCTTATGCTCATTGGTGTTTTTTTGGCTCCAACGTCCCCTTCCAGGCAGCTAACCCTAACCTTAAAACCCTGAACATAACCATTGCCGCACTGCTTGGAGGGAGACGTAGGGAGCAAAAAACACTGAACGCCCCATATTACGATGGGGATTAGTATTGATGTACTGCCCAGACCTACCTGCAGCTCAGTTAATGTTGTTCTCTGATCAAAAGGCTAATAAAATATATTTGATTGTATACATGATGCATTTAACCCTTTTTCAGAAAGCTCCAAAGCTCCAAACTAGAACCCAATGATGTGATCTTTACTACACAGTTTTCTACAGTGACAGTAAAAACTGGTAAACGTATACACACATTCTGCTATTCTGATGTAACACTGCCTGAAAAAGCAGATACATGGTAGGCATTTCTTCTCTCTGGTCTGTCTACCAACCATATACAAATTTGGAGTGGGTGATGTTGCTATGGCAACAGCACCCTCTCAAATTAAAGCTTTTAGATAGAGAAGTAATTTCAAAAAGGATTTCAAGAATGAACCACCATTTTCTAACAGTGAAGTTCTATCGGATGGACTCATGGCTTCTGCAAAACAAGTCTAGTTTTGGCCTGTGATAAGTGTACTTGATCCCAAATAAAAAGACATGCGGACAGAAAGATACAAACCCATCCATGCTTCACTGCTCACATTCTTTGAAGCTAAATAAGGGGTGGTACCCTAATTGTATCTCAGCAGTGATGTCTGTGCACGTCCATCACGGCCATGGACAGCTGATCACACACAGCCATACACGTACATGAGATTTGCCATGTACTGCTGTTCAAAAAAAGTACCAATACCCTTTGGTCTATTTTCCCCCACACCAAAATAAGGACGATTTAGCATCCTAAAACACTGCTTTCCCAATTGTTGAAACAAAAGACAGCTTTTTCAAGCTAACGTAAAGGTAGCCAGATTTTTGATTATGTACCCTGTTTGGATTGAATCGTGCGTGCATATTTTATAATCACCAAACAAACCTTTGGATAGGCTTTTCAGAGAATGTGTTGCTTCCTGGAAACAGAGAACAGAGACATAGTATACTGTACTACTCATCACCAGCATCTACTTACAAGTAACATGTGTGTGTGTATCAAAGCCTGATCTGCCTCGGTGCCACAGAGTTCCATTGTTGTCCTAAAACTATTAAAAACACATTAGTGAGTCACTCTGCTGCTGTGGGTGACATGTTCTTTCATTACCATTAACACACATGCTGTAGTTTGTTGTGACTCAATCCCCCCCCCCCCCACACACACACACACACACACACACAATCCTAAGTATTATTAAGTGAGCTCTAGCAATCCATTGGGGAAAATTAGTCCATTACTGGGGTCCATTGAGGTGTTGACAGGACAGCTTGATGTACAAACAGTTTTCAGCCATGAAAGTTTCATGTTTGTTAAATCTTCCTAAGGCCTAGAAAAGTTATGTTCATCACCATCGCAGCTGGGACCAGGGGGAGAGCCTTTCAGTCCGATGTGCAATGGGTTGGACAACGCGGTAGCAAACCAGGGAGAGGGAGACTTATCCAATGGTGAGCAACTGTCGTTCAAATGAATTGGTGCCATTTTTTTAAACCAATGCAGTGTAGGGTTTACCAATACAAGGCTTAGGCGCAGCACCTAAGCAATTTGGGGCACCACCTAAGCCGAATCGATGTATTTACATTAAAACGTTTTTCTTTAAGCTTTTTGAGTGTTAATTGGTCATTATTTTTTCTATCTATTCTGAAATTTTAGACAAAAATATGGTAATAATAATGGTCCAAAATTTATAAATCAAGAAAATGAAACTAATAAGGTAACATTTTCTTGGGAGGGGACCCCTAAATCCCCCTCAAAACACATGCAACTAAGTCTTCCATATTTAATATTTAGAGCACTATATTTAATGAGCGTCATTTTACAGGAGTTTTCAAATTCTGAACGCAAAATATATGCTCTTATAGGACCCCCCCCCCAACCCTTAGAGTGGAATAGTTAATATGACATGCCCACTCTGGACAATGATGTGTAAAGAAGTTAAGGTAACTGCATTTTGTAATTATGAGTATTGCAGCATTTGTGTATGTGCATGTACATGTAAGCGTGTGTGTGTGTGTGTGTGTGTGTTTGTGTGTGAGAGAGAGAGAGTGTGTGTGTGTCTGTGTGTGTGTGTGTGTGTGTGTGTGTGTGTGTGTGTGTGAGCTCATTTGTTGAGCAATTGTTAGAAGTATTTTAGGCGCATGGTTGGGCTCTGTGACAGACTCCCAAGCAGATAAAGGGAGAGAGAGGGAGAGAGAGGGAGAGTGATGAAGACAGAGAGAGAGAGACAGAGAGACAGAGAGAGAGAGAGAGAGAGAAAGTCATCCCAGTCAGTCTGAATCTCTCTCTGCCCACACAATCCTCCGACACAACCCTGGGCTCAGTAATGTTGAATATGCTGCAGGAGTGAGCTCTACCTTCCTCACTTGCTCTGCAATCACCTGCTCGGCGACAGACAGCACACACCCGGTGAGTGGACCTCTGTTTTTCACTGTTTGCATATGCTTATGCCACACTAAAGTACAGTGGGGCATCTATTTGAAGCTGGAGGCTTTCAAGGGGTAGATGCTCTTGTCAGCTCCGAGAGGTTACTATGTACAGAGATTACCACTGTGTTGTCAACTCTCTGTACATAGTTCTCTACCATAACTCAGTTATCCTAAGGTAACTTGTTGTTACGGAAAGCTAAAATAAGCCACGAGGGGTCTTTTGATTCTATAATCTTTTAATTCCTTTAAGCTGTCGGCCGCTTGCAGCCTCCCAGCAGGGGTCCGGCTTTAAATGACAAGACTTTCACTCACAGATGAACACACAGGCAAAAAGCAGTCGAGGAGTCAATAAAGTATGTACA
This sequence comes from Etheostoma cragini, assembly GCF_013103735.1. Taxonomy (NCBI): domain Eukaryota; kingdom Metazoa; phylum Chordata; class Actinopteri; order Perciformes; family Percidae; genus Etheostoma; species Etheostoma cragini. The sequence continues at coordinate 7,159,797 of NC_048428.1, read as the reverse complement.
TGACATCTCCTCAAACTGACAAGCTGTCAGCACGCTGAAAATTGCACACTTTTTGGGAGTAATTAATGTATGCCACACAGCCACACATTCATGCACTCCCACATACATGCTGTTGTGCAGGGCTGCCTGCAGGAAAGCAGTCACCTCGTGCCCTTTCCCACCTACTCATTCATTTCAATATTTCACGCATGTGGAAGAGGAGAGTGAGTACGCTGATGAAATAGAGAGCTCATTTTTACATCTCTGTGAATACCTGAAATCACACTGCTGTTGTCTTTGTCAAATGTGAACTACATGCAGAATAAACTCATTAACAGAGTGTGATTCATTTTTTGCATCAGAGATTTAATAGCATACTTCAGGAGTTCCTTGGGGAATAGCTGACATTTTGGGACATGTGCACATTTGATTTCTTTCTGTTAGTAAGATGTTCAGTTGGATATCAATCTCATGTCTGTCTGAGCAGAGCTGTCTGAACAGAGCTGGAGTCAGGACATGGTTAGCTTAGCATGACGACTAGGATCGGAGGAAACAGCTAGCCTGGCGATGTCCAAAGTTCAAAAAATATAAATGTAACATCTCTAAAAGATGTATTTGGTAAATCGGCACACAAACACAAATGTTAATATGTCAGATGATGGTTTTATGGGGAGTTTAATGCAGGAACTATTTCTTAGCACCAACATTTAGCAGCTAGCGAGCCAGAGCATTTTCTCAGGAAAACAAACACAAAACTCCAAATGAATGATGATGTTGCTATGTGTCTGCTGTATATCTAAATAGGCAACTGTTCAACGGTGATCAAAATACACTTTCTCACATAGCTTGAAAATTTATATGCATAATTCCAAAAATGTCTCTAATTTCTTAAGCAAAAACAAAAAAATATGATTTTTCTTTCATAAACATCCATCATGGCTTGTGAAGTCAACTTATAAATTAACTTCTTTTCAAGACACTTGTAGTTATTTGGCTGTGAAAAGACTAGTTAGATATTAGTGTATTTTATACTGTTTATTTGTATTGTCTTTTTATTATTTATGTTACCGGGAAAATGCACAGCTCCTCAGCAGGAATAACGTTAGCTATAAGCTGATTTTCATCTGTAGTCCCAGTGCAGGAAGCAAAAATACAAATCCCATTCCAAGACCAACTTGGTGTGGCCATATTGTTCGATTGGTTGGGGTTGGGCATTTGACCTCAAGTGGTTAAGGTTAGGGTAGCAGATTGGTCAGAAGATAGGACCTGAACAAATCAGGTTACGTTACCTTGTGTAAGCATGGACGCCTGGCCAATCGTAGCTATTGAAGGGAGGGTCTTGGCATGGCCATAAGGGAAGAAAAAAATATTGCGGGAAGGAAAGAGAGAATAACCAAAGGGAACCTAACAATGGAGTACAAAAACGTAAGCACAACAGTATAGGAAAACAGTAAAGTCAGATAAGAACAACACTCCAACAACAAAATCCCGACATGAACACTACAACAATACAATTTTATAACATTAAAACACCACAATAATAGAATCACAGCATTGAGACACCACTACAACGGGACCTCACACTGTTGAAGCTATAGTCTGTCTCCCCCTATGAGGAATTATAAACAATGACAAGGAGTCAGTCAGCGCATCCACATGATACAAGCCTTCCGTGATCGCGCACATAATCTCACCCCTCCTCCACACAGTTGGAGGATTAAAAAAACATGATGGCCTCTTCAGAAGAGGTCATTATCTCCACTAGAGTTTCTGCACAGAAAAGTCACCGGACGCACAAGTCTTCTGAACATGGCCATACTGAGAAATAGCAAAGAGAGATCTGTGGAGCTAATAGTTTTAATTAGCTTTGTAGCAACTCATTTGGCAATGGATGGAATGTAACGAACATTTGAGAATGTCAAAGAAGTTACGCACTAACGCTTTGATGTTACTTTATTGTTAGGGTGACAAGATAGAACCAGATATCTACCTGAAACCCTTAACACTAAATGGACCACATCTGAGTGTTAATCAAAGGCCAGTATAATCTGCAAATTGGTGTTTAGAAGACCACAGTCTAGACTAGTGAAGGCATCTGCTGTTAGCCTGTGTGCTGTTAATCCATCAGAGATCAGATTAAGGAAGGAGACGCAGGGATTAGAAATCAGGAGCACCTCGGCTGAAAGGCCAGACAGACAGGGAGATATTGGGGTCATGTCATTGGGCCTGCAGTCTGGCATGGATCATGGACAGAGTGCTGAGAAAAAAGACCTGAAGGGACTTTCCTTGAACTCTAGAAGCAGAAGAAGATGTAACACCACCACTATGAATAGGCAAGCCTTTACATGTGGCTTACATTATTTTTACTGATGTGTTCACAACAGTCAAGTTCAACACTTTTAAAACTTGCACCATTGGGGGATTTCATTAATTTGCTTTGGAGATTAAGATGTCAATTATTGAAATTGCATTGTTTTCTATTTTCTGTTCTGTTCTGTCCATACATTAGACACAGGCCTGAAATACACACACATACAGAGAGTATAGACTATAGTTCCCAGTTGGTATGTGGTTAGAATATGTCTGTGTCTCATGTGACCTTGTTATTTGTACACCCTGTGACTATACAAATCACAACAGGTTAATAAGAACACGTTGGAGTTCTTTTTCACTTATTGGGAGCAGTAGCTAATTGGAGCCAGTTACCTGCAGGATCATTGCTAGGCTAAGCTAATGCTGGGGGTGTCAGACAGAGTTACATCATGCACGGAGATGAGAAGGGTATGTATGGACTTGTCTAACTCTGGGGGATACGGTGAACAAGCTAAAGTCCCAATATTTGGCGTGTTCCTTTAAGGCTAAAATTGACAATACAGTATGCTACAGGGCGTGACTGCCTGGTCCAATTGCTACAATGGCGCTGTGCATAGTGTCCTAGGGTTGTTCATTATATCCACTCCTTGTTCCTCCACAGCTTCAGCCTCTGGTCCAAATATGGTCACTTCTGGCACCAAACTTGAGGATTCAAAACAATAGTACACACCAATGGATGATGTCACTTTGACTACGCCCACTTCTTTTGTACAGTCTATGCCCAGTTCTAAGGGAGGTCTGCCAATGCGTGACGGATGCTCAGGATACACATGACTATGCCTGCTTTTTAAAATAAGGTGCTAACACAGAATACAGACAAAATACATATATAGAAATGCCTTTTAGTAGATCATATTCATAGATGGTATAAAATGTGCTACCTGAGCCCCTCATAAATTTAGGAAATCGCACTAAATTGTGAGGTAAACTACTTCCTTCTTTGATTTTGGGTTTCAGGAAAAACAAATCCTGACAGTGACTGATGAATTTCAATTTAGAGACAACTAGGACTACTCTGACTACGGACTCAAAATCAAGCATGTTTACTTTTCAATTTGGAGAACTTCCAAAAATTAAAGTCCCAGATCTGTATTTTGAATCTAATGAGAGTTAGCTTTTCAAGGGGAGGGGTGAGAAGTGAAAGTTTACGAGCCAAAAAGCTTTGGAAACTGCTCAAACAGCTCGGGCATGCCAGTGACTGTACTTTTGGCTTACTAGAGCACTGCAATTAGTCTATGTTAACTACTAGTGCTGTAATGGCACCCACAGAATGGTGTTGGCTTCCTTGGTTTTGTCCTCCAGCATATGCCCATAGCATTTATTATTGACTCTTTTTTTGCTTGTCCGGGCATTGCATCAGTCCAGCTAGAGCTTTCCAGGTCTTACGGCATTAAAGTAAAACTGGACTGCACCATCTTTCCTCGTCATTTGACTTTGACTGATAACACACCACCAAACGCATCCAGGTTATGTTTAAATCCAGTTGGGTTTGGCAGTTCAAACCTGGCATTATATATTCAGGATGTTGGACCACTAGTTTATCTGATGATTGACAAGTGTTGAGGGTTTTCTTCCGACCATCAGCTCTTTTTGAGGAGCAATGTGTCACCTGCTGCAAACACAGTGTCAGGTTGGTCCAGCTGTGAGCCAGGCAGCCTCTCTATTTTCAGCAGTGTGGGATCAGGCCTCCATAGTGTCAACAGGTGGACAGGCCTCTCCTCCTCCCTTCTTCCCTCTGTTACTCAAATCCCATAGAGGCCCGCTGCAGAGCTCCAGGCTACGGCCAGAGATGGGAAGTAACAAAGTACAAACACTTTGTTACTGTACATTCTGTACAAGTACATTTTTCAGTTATTTTACTATTACTGTTATTATTTACTAAGACATATGATTCCTATGCATTGTGTATGGTAGCCTTTACAACGTTATTTATTTCTTTGCAGAACCACATACACACACACACATACACACACAGCCATAGCAGAGCTACCCATGCCTGTGTTTGTACTGTTGCTTGATTTTAAGTTGTCTTCGTACGTGTTTTAACAGACACGACTGGACCGAAGTTTGAAACTTGAATCAGCTTTAAATACAGTCCTAATCTAGTCCTCACTAATAAGTTTCAAGTCATTTCACTGGAGTTCCCATTTTTTTTTGCATCATCAATACCAAATTTAAGCTAACTGGATGGTAATATACAGAGACTTCTTACAGAATCACAACTGAATTTGTATCTTTCTTCTCAGTCAGAATCTTGTTAACCTGGAGTCCCACTCTCTGTCAATATAAATAGGCTATATGTTGTAGACCTATTGGCAGACAGCCATTAAAATGTAGGCAATGGCATATAAAGAATAAAGAATAAAGAGCCTTTTTCCATGTCCACTGTAGTTTCTCAGCGTGCTCTCTTGTAACATCTGTGTGGTCCAGGTAGCGTTGTCATTCACAAGGCTACTTTTACTTGTATAATTTAAGTAAATTTCCAAGCCTGTACTTTGTTACTTTTACTTGAGTAAAGAAGTTAAATCACTACTTCTACTTTTACCACAGTATTTTTTCTGTACTTCTACTTGAGAACGGAAAGTGAGTACTTTTGCCATCTCTGGCTACGGCCCACTCCCCTAGGGGTCTGAAAATTACGTTGTGAAGGAGCGTGGGATCATAACATGTAGTCTTTATTGCCCATAATCATCTATCAGACGTGACTCAGGCAGAAATAATGTTCACGGACGAGCTCAGGTTATTTCAGTCTAATGAAATAGTCTCAGTGTTTCCCACAGATAAGCTGACCAGGGGGAGGGGAGCAGAGCCTCAGTTAGCAACCTCTCCGCAAACTTCCTGTTTCAACCACCACTGTAGCATAAAAGCATGGGGTAATTAGCACGTTGGCTAGCTCACTAGCCCGCACCAAAATGAATCAAATTTCATAGCTTAATGCTTCATCCCCACACTCTTGTCACAGCAGAAGAAAGCAGATCGCTATCGCTTAATATTTCAAAACAGTAATACATAAAGTGAGCTGATGTTATATTGAGCAGCAAATATCTAACAAATGCTAAATTTATATCTAGCTGGGGGTGGGGGAAAAAAACCGATACAGCCTAGTATCACAGTATGTTTTCAGTGGTAATACTGTATCGATACACAGGCGCCAAGATTCAATATTTTACTATACATGTGTTGGTCAGTTTGTCTGCTTGACAATCTCATTTTGCAGTAATAAAATTGAAGTGAAATGAACACAGAAATGTTTCTTTTTAGTTGAAACAGAGGTGGACAAAGTTTCCTTTTGGGGACATCATTTGAAATTGGGAAAAATTAGAAGTTAGAAAAAAGGTTATAAGTTCCAATATATTGCAGAATTATGCCATATGTTTAAAATCGCAGCAATATCGTATCAAGGCATAAGTATCATGATAACATTGTATCGGGAGGTGTCTGGTGATTCCTTAGACCGTTAATATACGGTCTATGGGTGATTCCCACCACTATATCTAGCTAACGTTAGCTGGCAAGCTTAACATATTATAGGACCCCCCCCCCCCCCCAACCACTCAGGGTGCTGGTCCAGCACTGGCAGCCCACTCACTCTGACATCTCTCCATTTGTGCATGATTAGGTCCTGAGCATGTGTGTGTATGTAGCGATTACTAACAAACAGAGTTTAAATTGTAATTTCCCCACTAGAGATCAATAAACACTATAAATTATACTTATTATAAATTATATTTAGTAAGGGAGAAGGTGCCGCTATACTAAATCTAGCTACCTTGCATTTTGAATAATTGTATGCCGTCTAAATTATAACAAAATATTAAGGTTGTTCTGTTTACCTTGGCGTTATTGGTGGAGCCAAGGTCATGTGGCTTATCCAAACTAACAAACTATGAGACATGCTATCATAGCCTGATTATATCGTCTCTAGTGGACACAATTTCAGATCTCACTTGGTTCCCCAAGTTTGGTCCCAAGGCAAAAAGTGCCCTTTGTCTTCTGTCTGAACAAATGCTCTATGACTGTTGTTACCTATGGGACTTTTTTTTAATATGCCATCTTTGCCCTGTTTTATTAAGTACAAAACAGTTTGGAACCGTCTGGGCCCTCAGAGAGGGCCTACAACGTTCTAGAACAAATTCACAATTAATAACTAAAATCTCAACAAACTTTTTTTGAGGAAGTATTATTTTGTTAAACAAATCACTTGTTTTCGTTCCTTTTGGTGATAACTCTCTCACTCTTCAACTGTTCAACCATTGCGATGCTAATGCTAGACTAGCGTGGTTATTTCTGTTTCATAACTGGAACTAAGATAACTAACATTTGCAGTGCTATAAGAGAGCACAATAAGCTAGGCTGGGAATTGCTTTCTTTCTGACAAGGGAAGGGGTGTCAGAGGGCAAAGTTCAAGAGTCCCGATTTGCTGCTTGTACAAGAAACTACACTTCACCCGTCGGGTTATCAGGAGAAATTTACATTTAAAATGACATCATTTTGAGATGCATGGTATAACGGTTAAGCCTAAAACTTAAAGCCACTGAGGGGCTGCTATACAGACACGTCTATATAGCTGTACTAGCTGATGGGCTTCCCCGACACCTCTTAGTAGCCTCCTGTTGAAATCACAGACTCCAATAGTCATTGTAGCATATTGATGGTCATTTATTGATCACAAAGATCTTCAGATCAATGTGCAAGAATCCATGTGTCCATCTAGCTCCATCAACAAACATGTCATCATCCACATGGGAGTTGCGCAGTGTGTACATTTGATGCGTTCAAAAACTATTTGTGTTCCTCCGATTAACAGTACCCCTGATTCCTGCCTAAATAGACATCACTCATAATCATATTATTGACACTAGTGGACAATTTGTATCCTACACCCAAAACAATATGGTTTCCAATGGACAGGAAGGGTATGCACAATTATAATCTGAAATAGTAGCTAGGCACTGTAGCTGCCAGACAAATGAAGTCAAAAAAAAAAATAAGATATCTGCCTGTCGGATGAAGTACAGAGTAAAGATTTAAAGTTGCATCACATGGAAATACTCAAGTTCAAGTGTTACATTTCACCATGCCTGTGCATTTGAATAAATAACTCATGCTGTCATTTTCCATTTGCAAACAATCTTGTTTAATGTGCGTGTGAATTCCAAGCGTTTGAGGACATGGATGCCATAATAGGAAAGTCCCGCTCTGTAAAATACCTAGATGTTGACAGTTGACAGTATGTTCATGTTTCTTTCCAATCTCAGCATTCCTCCAGCTCCCATTCCTCTCTCACTCTGTTTCTATGTGCAACTGAAAGCATCTACAAGTGAGAATAACTTCTGCCACACTCAATCAATAGGACAGTGACACTTTAGATGTTGATTTCATATCAGATTGTAGAACTGTGGTTTCCTTGATCCTTTGTGTGTGTGAGCTGGTTTTTCAGGCAGTCATGCCTATTTTGAGGGTAAATGGACTTGACGTTTTGGTTTTAATTTTAAACTGAAGCATCTTCAGACACTGCATCTTCATACTATAAATATCATAGAATATGTAGCCTGCCTATGGCATATTTTTTATCTTTGCAGAAAGTCCAGATAGTGTAAATTCAGCCAGTCAGGAACAGCTGACGGGTCAAGGAGGACAGCATTGGTTATGGTGTACCTGATGGTTTCCCAGACAACAACCTTTGGCGTTTTTATTAGTGATGCACCGATCTGACTTTTTCAGTCCCGATACAATGCCTGGGCTTTGTGAACCCGGCGATAACCAGAACCGTTACGGTACTGTAATAAACTGTATACCTTCTTCGACCTTATACCTATGTGGAAGAGACTAAAGGGACCAGACTAAACACGTAGCTAAACATTACTTTCCTAACTAAGAAAAATAACATAGATGTGATGTATTGAATTTGCACAGTGCCTTTGGATGTGCTTGATTAAAATGGCAGTATTGGACTTTGCAGTACTACCACCACCCCTCAAAACGTTTATTTGGCAGACATTGCAAACAGCTGACCAACTAGTTGGCATGGCAAGCGTGAAATAACTCCATGCAGCCAACTCTTTGGCTTGCTCCATGGTTAACTCAACTCTTCCAGCATGCGACACACGTGCTGCTGACGAATGATGTAGGATGTGCTGCAACGGAGGAAAAAACAAAACAAACTATTTTGTTAATATTGGGGCCGATATCTGATCTTAATATCGGGTTGGTTCACCTCTAGTTTTCATAGCGCCACAAAACCTCTTATGAAGGGGGTCAGGGTGGATGCTTGGTTCACCAAAGTTTATGATTGAATCACACAATTATGGACATAAGTGTAACTGGTATTTTAGATGTGACCAAAAATGCTGGGATTACTTTATTTGATTATGTATTTTAAAGTAGTATGAATTACATAATTCCTTGCAGTTGTACTTGACGAGTACTTTCTGACAAATGCATGTTGTCTTCCCCGTGAGACATGATTGCTGTGTCTGGGCATTGCGTGGGTGAAAGGCCGATTTTAGTTGGCATGTGGGTGGGTGTGTGAGGGGGCTGAGTATGAATGTGTAAAAATATAAGCGCCTACTTGCATACAATAGGATATTTAGAACAGACTTGTACTGTCATGACTGGAGTTCATGGCATCCGTCCCCTCTCAGCTGACAACAGTGTCGACAGTGTGGACTGTCAAGGACATTTCCATTGATCCTGTCTGCATGTGTTCGCAGTATAGTAGTTATTTCCTTAACACTTAAGGGTAATTTTGTTGTTTTTAACCTTGAACCCATTCCTATGTGTTTGTGTGTCAGTAACAGATGGGAACATCAATCTTTGAAATTAGTCCAGTTTGAAATTAGGCTGCAACAGTCAGCCGCAGACAGGGCTGCAACGGAACCCTACAGGGCAAAGGGGCATTGTCAGTTTGGTTCACTAAAAGTTTTTTTTAAATTATTGTTAGTGTCTGACGTCATGGAAAGGATCCCTATAGAGATAGACCTTTTTAAAACATATTTAAGACCTTTCTGTGTAACCAGAAACAGCTCTGAAGTTGCTAGCGCTAAACCCACCAGACTCCATTTAAAAAAACAATCCTCGTAGCGTGTACAGAGCCAGCATATTTTCACATGTAAATCAGTAAAGTATGTGTTTATTTCAAACAAAACTAGAGTTGTCATGGTTTGCAGGACGACCCAAAACGTCTTTCCATAGTTTTATGTAGTTTCTGTCAACTTTGAATGAAGTGTATTTTACGATGCTAAAATTACTGTTAATTTCCATGGAGTCTGGTGGCTTTAGCGAATGCAATTTCACAGATGTTTTTCGTTTAAAAAAAGGATCTTAATCGTTAAAAGAAATGTCGACCTCCTTAGAAATCCTTTCCATAATGTTACCAGACACTTACAATATTAATCTGGGCCTGTCAGCGGCAAAACAAGCACTTTAGTGAAGGTAAATACAAGCTACAAAATTGTTGTATTAACTTACATTGTAGCTTGTTTTGCCGCTGCTGCAGTGCTTAATACCAATGACCAATGTCAAAGATTGATGTTCCCATCAGTCACTCAGAGACAAAAACATAGGATTCATGTTGAAAAAAACTGTAGTTCACCTTTAAGCAGTGTACTTCATCAATAGATATCACATCTAAATAAGTTAAGTTATTGTTCATTGGCCAAAATGCATGTTAAATCCAATGTGGTCCAGTGTGGCATGGACAAAAGAGTGTTTATTTCCTGTTTCCTACTTAGAGTCGTCATTGTTGTTGTTTAACCATAACCTTTGCCCAAAATGGGCTAGACTGTGTTTTGTGTGTGTTGTGTGTTTTGAGTGACATGCCAGCTCTCGCTCCAAACCACTTTCAACTAATTGGTGCCTGAGGTGGAGCGTGGATAAAGCTGAGGCTGGCTGGTTGAAGCCTACAGTCTATGCCACGCTTTCCACTTGGTCACTCAAAACCATTTTTTTAACCAGGCTGTAAACGTTCTGCTGCCACATAGAACATGGGTTCTATGTGGATTGACTCCCTTTTCGGAGCCAGCCTCAAGTGGCCACTAAATGAACTGTTTTTTTTTGGCCCTTTGGATTGGCTTTATTTCATACAGCAATGTTGATTGCCTTTTGCAGCAGAGCAGCTGAGGTCGGAGCCACCGCCAATTTGTGAAAAGACAATTTATTGAGGTTAGATGAAGTTGACATCTTTAAGAGTTCACTCAGTCGGTTGTGTGTTTTGATTATAGGTGCATTTTTGAAAGTAGGATGACACATACCATGTGCAAGTGTAACTCATCGCGAGTGTGTCTGTACATACCGACCAACTATACCACTGCTGTAATACCTCAACAAGGAGATGAGGAAATGCCATACATAGCACCACCTTTTAGTTCTGGGCATGAACCCATGTATCCCCTCTGGTACACTGAGGAGGCAGACAGTAGTGAACATGGACAGGATGACATTCACCCGGCTCAAGTGCTACTAGCAGTATGAACACCAGCCCCACATAAATAAACATGTCTTATGCCTTATTTATCACTGAGGGTATGTATGACAGTATGTATTTTCAGCAGCTGGCCTTTTCATTAGACATTAAAGTGGAATTATGTGTCGTGGATCTAAGAAAAGACAGCAGCATTGCACAGGGTGACATTGTGAAAAGAATCAGATGACATGTTATGGAGCAGTTAAAGAGATATGATGTAGTGTCTATGTGTATAGCCACATCACGTTTCCTGTCTGTCTCATTGGATCTTTTGAATTCAGAGTTTTCGGTAGCTTCCTCAGTTGTTGTACTGAGATCAGGGGATACCGGCTAATGCAGAATTTGATGTGTTTGGTGGGGAAACTCCCACCAAGCTGAATCTTGAGAAATCACAACCAACCGGAGGTGTGTACTCACTCACTCAGCCGGTCCACCTTGAGCTAAACTGTGTGTCAGTTGCCGAGGTGTTAACAGGCCAGTGAAGAGTGAGTTCCCTGTGGTTTATTTATATCCCAGAAACATGAAATCACATATTAATAAACAGGTTCACAGGCAACTGATGTTGGCACAATCCTTGTCATTAACATATCTGCAAGCTTTAGAAAACACAGTTCACCTCCTTATTCAAATGATGGAAAATTGCAGTGCAACTTAATCAAACCAATGCTGTCTGTAAAGACATAATAATATCCTATTGTATTTATTATAAGGATCCCCATTAGCTGGCGCCTAGACGACCAGCTAGTCTTCCTGGGGTCCAAAACAACATTTTTTCCGACAACATTAAAACATTTCATGACATGTACAGAAAAGAAAAGAAGTAAAAGAAAAGAAAACAAATACAACAATATCTGCTTACAGAACTAAATACCAAAAGAGACTCCAAAAAAATGAAATTAAAAATACATAACAAACTAAGTAAAACAAAAAAGTAAGTTAAAAACAATGTAAAATGAATTTCACAAGCAATAAAAAAGCTGTTTGATATGATGCAGGGGAAAAGGAGAAGAGGACAATGATGTAAAATATCTGAAAACCCTAGAAATGTGTAATAAATCCGCATGATATGTTATTTTTCCATAGTTGCATGATAAAGGAAAGATTAAGACAAATAAAAGGTCAAAGTATTAGTGAAAGAAAACCAAAACAAGAGTTGTGTAGTTTTGTGTGGATTGTGTAAGGATACAAACTCAAGTCTCTAGCACTATCCATCTAACTTTGCTTTGTTACACAGTAAAGGACACACCACTTCCTGTGTTCACACTAGGGCTGAACAATTAATTGCATTTGCAATTAAATTGCAATATGTTTAACTTAGATTTTCTATTCGCAATTAAATTGCAATATGTTTAGCTTAGATTTTCTATTCGCAGAGACTGGGCTCACACCCAGGTCATGTGACACGCGAGAGTTAAAAGGTCTGCAGAGGACGTCACGTATTGTGCAAAGCGTGCCTTGCTAACGTTGCTCCCTCACGGGGCAACACCACTAACCTGTACCACCACTTAAAAAAAACACAAAGCCATGTACGATAGTTGCATGGCTAAAAAGCAAAGTAAGTGAAATACCACCCGACAGGGATTTGTGACCTCCTGACTCCATTCGAACATACTACATAATATATAAGTAACAGATTGTGGACAACACTCAAGAAGTAAAGGTATAACAAAAGATGATGCACCTCAGTACGGTGACCAAGCCTGGGCTGATGGCTTTGATAAAAACACTGGATAAACGGTACAACATTCCCTCCGCGCATATCTTAGCTATTCGGGGGGCCAGTCTAATCTGTAGCCTGGTTTGGTGCGTTTTACGAAGGCCAAGCCTGGATGAAGTATTTTGGATAGATGTGCGTTCACGGCTTTCCAAGACAGATCGCAACCATATGCATTGTTCATACTTTATACAGGGTGAGCAGCATCTTCCTGTGGAAATAGAACACAAAACACATTATTTGTAAAAGTGAAACATGGCCACTGTAATGAAACATCAAGAGAAAGCGTGGCAGACAATCGTTGACCAACTGAATTAGCCTTAACATTTACAATGAAGGACCACTGCTCATCATCATGACCGTTGTAGACTAATCTTTGCCTGATAATATAATGTTACTCAGGGAATTTACCATGAAGATCAATTAGAATATGATGCACAAAGATCTCTTGCTCCCGCTCTCTAATGGGTTAAAATATAAATGTCCTAAGTCATTTTAACTTCCACTGCTTGCTTTCAATCCAAAGGGTACAGCTGTTCGTTTTTACAAATGACAAGTGACACATGAATGAATGGTTGAAGTTAAGAGCAGCAGTTCCTAAATGTATAGTTTTTTCAGCCATGTTGTTTTTCTTCTTTTTCACTGAGGCCGAGTTCCCTTCTTTACATGTTGTATGCTTTGCTCCCTCATATAGAGGACATAGAAAAGAAAGACACTGAAGAAATTTGAGTCTAAAATCTAGAAACTATAAAGAGAAATAAGTGATACATTTCACGCATACTGTAAACATGAATCTAACAAAGTATATTCATCTGTTATCCCCCCCCTCCAGCAAAATATAAGGTCAAAACCCAACCTGAATGTACTGCAGTCTACACTATATAGTTATTGGTTCAGTAACTAAGACTGCAATTTGGGAGGATTGTGAAATTAGGGTATGTTCTTAAAATGTTACAGTCCTCCCAAATTATAGTCTAGAATACAAAATAAATACAGAATAAGAAGAAGAATACAGACAAGAATAATTAACTCATATAATTTAAGATGCATTGGTCCACTATAGAAACACACATGTACAGCACTTTATACACAGGCCTTAGTAACAGACTTCATTTAGAACACATTTGGCAACTTTATCAGCCTTTTGATATTATCATATAATAACAACTGCTGTAACATATTCACCAAACTTCTGCAATCACAAAATGAATGGCAGTCTTCATAAAGATGCAATTTCATACTGCTTTTCAGCAAGCAAAGGGTGATTTCTAATTGACTTTAAAATTAAAGTTAACAATAGGCTTATTTTTTAGTGCTTTATGTTGTCTAGGTAATTATTACAATGAACGTTCAACAAATCAGTCACGTGAATAAAGTATCATTCATGTAAATTCATTCTAATTAATTCTTCAATCTAATAAGAGTAAAGGACAGTTTATGCTTAATCCTTCCAATATTGTGGCATACAATCTTGTTCATACAATCATTTGTTTGGCTTTATTTAAGAATACTGCAGATAATGAGCTTAAAAATAATCACAAGTGCGCTGAGGAATAGATGCAATTTTCTTTTATTTAATCATAGGGGGTTTAAATGCTTGCTTGAAATTAGTTTGGACATAGCCCCGGGTTAGAGAGATTTTAATTACTGATAAAATAATAAGCAGAAGTGATGATACTGAGTTAATGGTGACACCAACATCACCTTTTCAAAACTTCACACAGACAGCGTTCAGTGGCGTGGCCGTGGTGCGGTCACACTTCCTCTGTGACAGGCAGGCATCCCAGTGTTCTCTGTGCCCTGGGGACTGACTGACAGGCTGGATGCTGAAAGGCAAGGGAACTTTACTTCTATAGCACATTTAAGCAACATGGCAATTCAAAGTGTTTTACATAAAACATTGAAGAGCAGTTAAAAAGAGCTAGAAAAAAACAGGCTAACATAGAATGTACAAATACTAGAATGTTCAATAAGTCACAATGCAGTAGGGGTGGGAATCACCAGACACCTCCGGATACAATATCGTCATGATATTTATGCAATGATACAACATTATTGCAATTTTAAACATATTTCAAAAGTCTGCGACATGCAATATATAACCTGTTTTCGAAATTCAAATTTTCCCAATTTTTACATGACGTCCCTAAAAGAAAACATCTAAAATCTTCTAAAAAATAAACTTTTCTTTGTTCGTTTATCTTACTTCAATTTTACTGCAGTAACATGGGACAAACTTCAATGTTTCTATTTTTGTTATTTCCACTCTTTATTTTAACCCCAACCAGCCAGTCAGACTCCGCCTACCAAGAGCCTGGGTCTGACCGAGGTTTCTGCCTAAAAGGAAGTTTTTCCTCGCCACTGTCGCCATGTTGCTTGCTCTGGAGGAGACTACTAGAAATGTTGGGTCCTGTTAAATTCTGGAGTATGGTCTATCTGTATAGTGTCTTGAGATAACTCTTGTTATGAATTGATACTATAAATAAAACTGAATTGAATTGAATTGAAACTGACCAACACATATAGAATATATAACAAATGATAAAAGATCGATACTTGGAGCTTATGTATCGACATGGTATTGCCACTGAAAATATCATGATACTACGCTGTATCAATTTCCCCCCCACCACTATGGTGCAGTGTGAGAAAGGAACAATTATTTGATTTCATAGGTAGTAGGGACAGATTTGGGCGGTTGTGTAAAATCTTTTAAAGGAATAGGATAAGTAGGTGTGGAATTATGTTTACAACGGAAATTATAATTTTTTGTTATTATAAGGGTAATGTACCAAAAAGGGTACCCGTAAAGTAAATGGTACCCAACCCCACTCCCGGCGTACATTTTTGCAGACTACATGTCTCACGGGGCTGTGGAAGTGAACCCAGTTCTCTCCTTTCAGACAGCCCTGTGATAGGTTGCTCTCCTCCCTCTGCAGACGGTCCGTGGCATGTTAACCTTCAGTGATCGTTCTGTCCACGTCTGATTTACTGTCGTGCATTAAACCAACACAGTCATGTTACATTCCCGACAGTCATTGTGCCATTCCTCAGGCCTGGATTAATTGTCTACATGACATGTGACACACACATGCTACTTCTCTGCCTGTCAGGGCTGATACATGCAAATCCATGTTGTGTGTAATAATGTACTGCAGTAAATCCTTGGTGGCAGGCACTTTAACACGGTGTGTGTGTTCACAGTGTATTATTTAATGTCTGGGAGTATACGTCCAGGCACATTAGAGATTTTTGTAAATTTAAATGCTGTGCTATTGTATACCGATGGAAGAGAGTCACTTTCCACACTCCGCAAGGATAATGCTTGAAATACTAAAAGGTTTTGTGTGTTTATCCAAAGCCTGATAAGTCTCCTTCCTCTGTGTAATAGAGGCGTTGTCTGAAAACTACTAACCACACGTTTCATTCCAATGAAAACACACACCACTGTAGTTTATTTTGACTCAATCACATATTAGGGGTGTGGCGATATACCGGTATCTTACTTTAATATTGGTACAATACTTACAGAACATGATGTAAAAAATCCAACACTTCCCAAATCATTTCTTTTCAATCTGACTTTGTTTTCCTCCCTCTAAGCCTCACACATCGATTTTTTTTGTTTGTCAGTTCATCAGTTTCCGTTTCACCAATGTGATGACACATACAACCTCACAGAACGCTTTTTAACACTTTTTTAGAGTATCGCCAGAACACTGCAGCCTAGAGCTTAGAATGTATCCCTTTCAGAAGCTATGGTATGCAGCATGGAACATCAAAACACCAGGCGAGGAAAAACTTCCTTTTAGGCAGAAACCTCGGTCAGACCCAGGCTCTTGGTAACATTCAGCCCAACCTAGTCCGTACATCTGTGCTGTTTGGGCAACAACCAAAAAAATGAGTATAATGTTATGACTGGAATGAATAATGTGTAAATTATCCTTTGCTTAAAGATCCTTAAAGAAAATTAAAGATCAATTTGACTATAAATATGGCAGTAATATAGTAACCTTGACTTGGCCACGATAATTCGTCGTGAAAATCTGATATGATGACCGTCCCTATCCCACATTCACTGTCCTGCTGCCAGATAGAGCGCCAAATGTGGATTACTCTGCCATTTCCTTCTGTTTGAGTAATGTGAGTTGGAGCTTTGAGCCTGTTTGGAAATCATATTTGGATTTTGACATTTTGACTTGTCCTTCTCCTGCAGTTGATTTACTGTGTCTGTCCTGCAGGCCATCATGGAGGAGGCTGACCTGCTGAAGGAGAGGCTCCAGGCCATCACGGTAAGAACCAGTCCTGTTCTTCTGCTATTAATAAACAATAATAATCAATGTGTCGCATGTTGGGAGCGGATTTGCTGACTTTAACTACTCATGTGCTACATTCAGACTGCAGGCAAACGTGGCCCAAATGTACATGTGATGTAATGTTACAGCTCCGTTTTAGAAAAATAGCAAACAACTTTGTCTCTGCATCCACACCGAACTCTGTAGTGAATTTGCAGCTGTATGTGACTTAAGGTCCACCCGAAAAACAATCGCAACTAGGGCGGCACGATATGAGGAAGACATCTAATTGCGATTATTTTGACTGATAATTGCGGTATGATTTACGATTTTGGAGGGAATTACCATTTTAGTGATACTCATTCTCATCTCAGTCTCACTGAAAATTATTAAAATAAAAAATAATTTTTCTAGCAGGAAGCTACCGTAGTCCCGCGGTGGGTCCAACCTGGAGACCCAGACAGCGGTATCTAGGCCCCAGGCACTGGTGGGACGCTCCAGCCCCTGCCTGCCGGTGTCCTAACGCACAATATTGAAAAATACAATTGCAATATTTTTATTTCATGCAACATATATTTAGTTTTTACAAGATGACATTAATAGCTCTATTTGGAAAAAAAGAAATCATTCTTGACAACTAGGGTGATTTTGTAGGGGAGTGCATCTACATAGAAAATAAAAATAAAAAAGGAACTTTTCTTGTGTGAACCATTCTATGTTGAACTTTACAAACACCAAAGCAAGTAAGCACTCTGACTGCTCTTCTGAAGTGATTTTGGAGAGGGAAATTAGGTAGAAATACAATGGTTGACTCACATGACACCACTGTATTCATATAATACTATCAATCCAGGCTAAAATGAAGGATAGTAATAATGCATCTATTTTGCTTCTCCAAATTTCCTGTTGTGGTCCATTAGTGGGGCCAGCTTGTTTTTTTGATAAATTGATCCACATTGATTGTTATTGGGGGTTTGTTGTGCATGCTGACCTGCATGTCACACACTAGCAACACACTGTATCCAAGAATACTTCAGTCAGTGTGAATGATGTTATATCAGACTTAGGGCTGGCTAATAACTCAATATGATAATTAAAGGTCTTTCAAATAAAATCATATCGTGATTAATTCATATGTTAAGATATTGTGCCTAAAAAGATAATAAGCACCTACTAACTCCATATTCTCAGAAGATTTTGAGGGAATATCAATTTCAGAATTTCAGATTTGTTTTAACATGACACTGTTTGTGCACTTATCTAACCATAGTCAGTATACAGCTGGAAACAAATATTTCATTTTTCTGTATAGTTTCACTTGAAGCCATTATTGATGATTATGTGTCTAAAATCTTATTATAAAAAATAGTTTTTGTCAACCTGACAACAACGTCGCAATATCGATATTGAGGTATTTGAATATGGTGATGTCTGATTTTCTTCGTATCGCCCCGCCCTAAAAATATTTGGACATTTAATTTCTTATTATTACACACACAAACAAATGTACGCACACACACACACACACACACACACACACACACACACACACACACACACACACACACAGCTCTAGGAGGGTGGTGCCCTATTGCCCTTTATCAGCCAGCCTCCCCCGTGCCAGAGTCTCTGAGTTTGACAGTCAGATGCAGACAGAGACAGGGCTATAAATACCAGCTGACGTCATCAGGGAGATCCCCTTTCACTGGGACTTAGTGCCACTCTGATCCAAGACACAGAGGCTAACTTTAGCCTGCGGTGACCCCCCCACTCCCTCAGTGTGACATCAAGGAACACAGGGATTGTGTTTTGATGCTGAGTTAAAGCCATTAAGCAGTGTGTTTGTCTGTGATCATCCAATCAGGGCAAATATGCGGCCCTTATTAAATGAGTGTAAATGTCCAGCTGTCAATCTACCTTTATGTAAGATGAACTGTCTTTTGTGCTTATGTAGAAGTGCTCATCAGCAGGGAAAGTTTAAGTGGTTGCAGAGAACAGGTGGACGTGCACACACACAAACACACACACACACACACAGGTAGGGTCAGGACATAAAGGTTGTGGTGATTTTTAGCTATTCATGGCTGTCCAGCTGTCAGCTCATGGTTGAAGTTGAAGAGTCAGCGCGACAGGACAACAGATGGAATAGTTTCCAAGCTGCAAATTGTACACATGATTTAAACACGTTTGATTTGCCCCCACAGGACAAAAGACGAATCCAGGAGAACATCGCCAAGAAAAGGAGACAGATCGAAGAGGAGAAACTAAAACTCCAATATATAAAGGTAGTATTTTACTGTGACAACAACAAGAAAACTTAATATCCGAGAGAACTCATATTGCACCAAATGTTTGAAATGTGTGGTTCTAAAATCTTATTATAGAAATATATCTGTAGCAGAAACTGAACGGAGACTGTGAAAACTCCCAGGAGGAGCTCTGGAATGAAGTTGTTGTGATTTAATTCACTAGCTAGTGTTGGCCAATAACCCCGCAACAATCTCCGGGTCATTTCTGTACAAACTCAGACACAACCTGAAGCAAGGACAGGCATTCACTTCACAAGTATTAACTGGAGTCTCTCTGCATCAGCATTACATAACTTTGTAATATTGATCCTAATCTACACCTTTTATTACTGGCACTATCAACCTCTTCTGTCACCTTGCATGGCAGCTGGATGTTCGCGAAATCACGAGATCACACTGAAATCACTGGTTTATGTGATTGCACAAAAAGTCCATCTTGCTTCAAGTAATGGTTTTCTCACTTGTAACAGGGTGCTTATTGGTCCAAACCACCATCAGTGTCCTGTAAGCTACGGGAGTGGTTTAGGTGTGTGTGACGACACGGAGAAGCTACGGTTCGTTCAAATGAACAATGCCCTGCTAGCATAGATGCTGCAATAGCATCAGTCTCCTGTCCAATATATTAGCTTTAAAAAAATTGCTGTTAATGAGCTGTGAAAACGTCAATTTACTGTTGTGGCCTGTATATCGGTAGTAAAAGAAACATAGACACTTTATGATCCATTTCTGTGTATAAGGGCCACACACAACTCACATAAAAAATATAAATAGTAGACTCCGCGGAGCCGGCCCACTATGCTGCTCTCTGTCCAGTGTCACCGGTTTCATAGATATTAGTGGAAGCATCGTGTTGGAACGTCCAACTGAGCTGTCCCACTGTAACTGTAGTTTAAAAAAAATTATTAAAAATACAAATCATAATTCCAAGTGGCTTAGGCCTGCTGGGGGGCAATTTAGGGCCGGTGGGCCATACTGCTCGGATTTTTCAGTTTGTCAGATAGTCGGTAAATTTCTGTCAGGATTCCCTAAGAACGTAGTCTGGCTTAACAAATGTACATTAGGATAAAGCATGCGTCCCTGCCACGCCTGATGTACCTCTGCTCATGCTATCTCTGTTGCCATGGCTTTACACCGCCTAGGACAGTTGTGATTGGTGTAAAGAAATACTAAAAAGCCAGTGTTTTCCCCCCTATCCCAGAATACTGTACATACTGTAGGTGTAGCCAGACCACACTCCAGGAATGACACAGTGAATCTGTGGAATATGTGTGAGTCTGTGTGAAAGTGTAACACCTTATAAATGGTGATACTGTACTAAATGAAAGATTGAAACTAAAATTAGCAGAGCTGTGCAAAAGGCATTTGAAGCTTCTTGTATTCAGCGTGGTGTGCAAAGGCGGCCTGGGAGACTGTGAGCGGAGGGTCTGAGCGCCAGATCCAAATCCAAGATTTAGTATGCAACCACATTGGAATAATTGGCTACAATAGGGAAGAAGATTGCTCTGACCGCAATCAATATGAAAGACCAGAGGGTTGCCGGCAACCATGCGCGGCGCCCGTGAGCGACGCCGTGAGCGCACGGGCGGCGCCCACAGGCCCCGACCGCACTAAATGCAAGAAGCTTGAAACCCGTTTAGCTCTGCTCTCAGTGTAAAGACCATTTCACAGATGTAAACCTAAACATCCCAACTAGCCCCAAGTTGATGTCCTGTTGCAATGTATGTGAATGCCAACAACTAACAGGAAGCTATAAATGGGCCAGGCTGTTGCTTAGCAATAGAATCCTATTGAAATGGTCTTCAGCAAACTCTGAGGGCATCTAGTGGGAAGGTGGGGAATGACAAGGTCATGAAAATAATGTCATAAACTCCTTCATGGAAAAAAAAGAATATAACTCTAAATACTGCAGTGCCTGTGTTTGACTGGCAGAAGAAAGCCCTGAGGGAGCAGTGGCTGATGGATGGTCTGAGTAAGCAGTCGGAGGAGGAACAGGAGGCCATGAGGCTTCAGGCTGAGGAAGAACAGCAGCAGAGTGATCACCTGCAGAGTAACATCCTCAGGTAACTTGAAGACTGCAGTACATCCCACAGAACATCCCACACACAGCCGGCAGAGAGCTGGCACAACTAACAGATCATGTGGGTGAAGGCATCTATATTTTGGTTGAGGTGCACTGCTGCGTCAGTGATCCCAGTGGAGATAATCAGTTGCTGCAGAAGCAAATAGTCACAGACTTTTGAGCTATTGATTTGAGCCTCAAATCAAGCCCCATTTCTGTCGTTCCAGGAGTTGTTTTGCTCTGTTAAACTGAAATCTCACCATAGAATTGGAAAAAAAAGTAAAAATTCATTCATAAGCAAATACATTTTAGCTAATATTAACTACTAAAAAATAGAACGCTCCAACGGTGTCATTTTATTACTTATTAACTCTGCCCTTATTACAAGGGCAGAGTTGTTGTTTTTAAAGTAAAATAAAGTAAAAGTGAAAAAAACACATCTATATACACTTAATTTAATTTGTCATTTTTTTCTCCATCATAACGCAATGAGATAATTTAATAGGCACTGAGGCAATCTGTTTCTAATTATGAATTGCAGATAGACGTTTGGAATTTCTAAGAAGGCTACTGTCAAATACAACATGTTGCTAAACAGAGGTAAAAGCCGGGAAAGAAATCCCTAAACATAGGCTTTTAAAAATGGAAGGATTTGAGTTACTGGGGACAAAAGATCTAAGATGTGTAATTGCCTGACAGGGTTACGCATTACCTAACTATTAACTACTACCTATACTTCTGTACAAAGCCATGTTTTAAATTGGAAATATGTTTACAATCAAATACAGCAAAACTACCCATGATGCTATGTTTAGGCCAAGCGAGCTTTGAAGCAGTTGTGTTGTGCTTGCTTTGTTAAAAGCCATTCAAATACTCGCCAGCTGCTGCAGTGAGTTAAGAACTGCTGAAATTGCTACCCAGCTGGTTTGGGTAATCAACACTGTCCAATACTCTGTTGTACAGAATAGAGAAGGAGATCGAGGCCTTGGAAACCCAGGAGCTCAACATCTCTGCCAATGAAGAAGTCGTTCTGAAACGATTAAAAGAGGTTGAGAGGACGGCCGAGGACATTATCAAGGTAAGGTTCACATCAACTGACTGCCTTTTAATGCTGCGCTTGCTTCACTCTTCACTTACACTGCTGCTGTGCTGCTCGCTGATTACGTCTGCTGCATCATCTCGAGGCAATGAATCATGATGCTATCTAATAATCCTTTAGCTTTTAACAATATTTGCTGATTGCTGATGTGAGAATACACATTTGGCTGTATGTTTGAAAAGTTGCTCCTAACAGCCATTCTTCACTGAATGAACTAGTATGTGCTGTGTTCCGGTTTTGTTCTGTCAACAACACGCCATACCACGCCGGCAGTGTCTCGGAAGCGTAGAGTCTTGCTGCCTGACTCGCAGATTATATTGTCTCTACATTTATCAAGCTAGTATCAACTGGACCTTCCACTCCAAGCATTCCTACAGTGTCTCCATGTCTTCTCGTTCCTGGCGTTCTCCTGATAAAAAGAATCTGTGATGTTTTTCAGCTCCGAGATGAATCTCTCGTCTTCCGTAGTGTTGTAGAGAAGACGTAAATCATATTGGGGGGGGTGTATTTTGGTAAACTGACTGGATGTTTCACTTGCCGCCCGGTTGGTGGAGAATACCGGTAATAGATGTGTTGGTGAAGCATTTTAGAAACGCAGTCAATTTAATGAGCATGTCTTATGCACATTCTTAGGTGGCACGTTAGAAAAGTTGAATGGAAAAGGTAAAAATGTAATAGAACTTATTGAATTTTGTCTTTTTTTGCCATTGTTGAAAAAGAGTGTATGAAAACGCCTTTGTCAAATGAGTAATTGTAGAGAAATGATTGGGTGTTTCCCGCTGTCGACTTCTTCCGAGATATTCACATGATGTGTCCTCATCTCCGGGCAGCAGGAATATACAACTGTGACATGAAAGAACAATGCTAACTTGCCCAGTTGAACCAAATTCCACATGGAGCAGGATCATTGACAGAGACATTGAGTTTTATAAGTCAGACAACGTGAATTTAAAAGGAGGAACTGGGTGGATGTGGGTTTGCAAGCAATGCAGCAAGGTATCCTGGGAAAATCAGTTTAAATAGAACTTGCTATTTGGAAATCCAATCAAAAGAGGGACTCAGCTGAGCCATCAGCTGGTGGGCCGGCTCAGGAACAGCTATGAGCTGAGACTCCAAGACCTGCCACAACTTACGCCATGCTTCATTAGTTGTAAACCATACTACCTAATTCTTTTTTTGCAATATTTACATAAAATTTGCTTGACAATTGAATGTGAACAGCTACCGAAGCAGAAAACACTGTGCACTTAAAAGTTGTTTAACTTCTCTGATGAATATGTTCCCTCTCGCTGATCAAAGTCGCATCACTGCGTTCAGTCACGACCTTTGTTATTTCGTCTCAAGGAATTAACAGCTGTGGAAAAACTCTTCAATCCTTGATAGTCCTCACATGTTCCGGTTATGTGAACTGGCAGCTCCAACGGCCTGTAGTTGTGTGAATGTTAGAGTGAATGGTTGACTTTCTGTAGGTGTTACTGGGAGATTAAACTGAAAAAAAAGCACTGCGACCAAAACAAATGCAAGTGGCCGTTTTGGTAGCTGCCCTGTTGCTTCAGGTACAGAGACAGGGAAAGGTGATCGAGGTTTCTAATGCTTTTAGACAAAGCTGTAGTCAAGTCTGCCTTCTGTCAAGTCCAAGACAAGTCCAAGACCAGGACTAGTCGAGACTGAGTCAGTAACCGAGTCCAAATAAGAGACGGGCATGCCTGAGACAGGGAAAAAAAAACTCTTCAAGACTCACTTGCCTGTTCATAATTTATGTGATGTGAGAGACAGTATATCTGTGACAACACTGTAGGATCAAGTTTGTGGGTTATAGGAGGTAGAATTTGGGTTTTTAAACAGATGTGAAAAGATTCTAGCACTTTCTGTGAATATACCAAACTGATTTCTAACCAAATCATCATTGTTTTCTACTCACGGCATGCTGCCTGTGGCTCTCCCTCTAATCTGTGCTCGTTTTCTAGCAAGAAGCTCTCACTGGGGACTGTGTGGGTGTGCTTTGGCTCACAAGAGGCTGCTTTGAGTGAATAAGGTGGCAGGTAAATGGATTTCTCACATGGTGGGCATGCAGTGCATGAGGACTAATATGCATAATTTGCTTTCTGGTTGCTGTCTGTACTGGAAGACAAATAGCGTGTCTCAATTCGGATACTTCTGTGAATGCACTTACATGTAGTACACTATGTACTCACTTGTGTCAGTGTGTACTTCAACAGGGTAATGTGGTCTCGATCAAATCTCGTAAGGTCGTTATGCGCTGACTGGAAATGACTCTTGTTTTTCTTCTGTTTAACGCTATAGGGCTTAGTTTCTGTTGCCCCCCCATGAGGAAATCTATGTAATGACAACAAAACTGTCCATGCATCCACATTACACAAGCCTTCTGTGATCGTGCATCCCCCCTACTCCCCACGGTTCCTTGTAACAAAGGAGGATATAAAAAGGAAGGATTAAAAAACATGATGGAGGTAATTATCTTTGATGGATCTTCTGCGCGGGAAAGTCAGCGGACGCCACAATCCTCTGAACACAGCCATGCTGAGAAATCCAGAGAGAGTTGTGTGGAGCTGATACTTTTAATTGGCTTTTGGCAATGGATAAAAATCTAACGCACATTCATTAAATGTAAAAAAAGCTATGCAATAAAGCTTTATTGGTAAATGGCTGCCAGGCGCAGCATTGCAGTCACCTATTGAAGTTACGGGAGTGTTGTCATATTGAGTGACATGAATATACTAAATTACAATTGTACAGTTTGTGTTTTTGGCCTTTCAATAACGACCAGAGCAGCTTTCTCGCCCGCCACGTTCACAAGTTATGAAAATACATTGGTGGTCCCGTAGCTTCCGGGACGGCAGCCGTTGAGTGCAAATAGTGTCCAGCGATCCACAACTCAACGGGTTGACCACTGTGAGTGCAGCAACCGGGTACTCTTAGCGTGGTGCAGTTGGCCGCACTTCGCCAGTGGAAAAGCACTGTGTACTCAAAGTAGCACAGAAGTACAGAGGTGCACGGTTTGAGACACAGCAC
Organism: Etheostoma cragini; assembly: GCF_013103735.1. Lineage (NCBI taxonomy): Eukaryota > Metazoa > Chordata > Actinopteri > Perciformes > Percidae > Etheostoma > Etheostoma cragini. The sequence continues at coordinate 7,134,472 of NC_048428.1, read as the reverse complement.
GGGTGAAATGACAGTGAATTGCTGATGCACCGTGATTCTGTAGCAGCTGTGATGTTGTTCTCGTGCTTCTCTCACCACTTTGACCCCTGACTACTCTGTCTTCACGTGTAGGAGCTAAACGCAGAGTTCCAGGCAGGTAAACACTTTTGTAGCATTTGGATGTGTTGTGATTCTGTTTTTCACGTCTCTGACTATAGGGTGTATTAACACACATTAGATCGGGCATTATTTGTCATGTTATTAAGCTAAGACAATGAATGTTAGTGATTTAAATAGACATAATGTTTAATTTATCGTTGAAATAGCCAACTAACCTATTTAACCTGTAGCTCTTACACTTTATCATTCAGACACTGGCAGCAATGACTGGTACAGATCACGATTTTATTGACTTAAATAATGTGTTGTTTTGTGAGTCAACTGAAATCCAGGACTTTGTTATCTTGAAATAACAGTTCGTTATTTTCTGATGAAATACCAACATAAGGATTGGAATATTTTGTCATCTGAAACACATCAGAACCAATATTTAGTGATTACAATTAAAGTGATCGGAGAGATTATTTTTCTCAAGAAGTCAGACTGGACACAAAGAACACATCCCTAGATTAATAATTGTGCTATAAAGGTTATACCTGCGTTGCTTTTTCCTGCTGGAATGCACAACATTTAACCAAACAAAGATTCATTCATTCATCATTTCTCCAAAAAGCATTTGGTATTCAAAAGTGTCTGGAGAGGATTCAGCTTCACTACACTCTGAAAACAATGCATCAACATTCACAAGCGCACTCATGATTCTGAAATGTAAGATTGTGTTTAACATAAAAATAACCTATAATTATGCCTGACAATAATCAGAATTTGTCTAAATAAATCACAATATGTACTAGAATTAGCTCTTTGAAATCTGACAATGCCAGAAATGGAATCAGCATCTTCGGAAACCTCTAAAACCACTCACAGATTGTAGAAATTGGCCATAGAGTGCAAAATATGTGGTCAAAATGGACGTTTAAGCTAATAATACTAATTATGATTATGCAAATTGCTCAACATATGCAAATTAGCATCCAGCAGTTTATGAATACTGGGGAACCGTACTTCACATTTCTGCAATAAAACCTTGGTGTACTCAACATTTCCGGGTTCACCTAATTGGCTACTAGACTATTGTGTGGGTGGCCTTTATAATTGCCTTCAGTTGCAATTGATGTTTCTAAAATCTTTCAATTACTTAAAAAATGGTTTATACTTTAGAAGTGAACTGTACCTCTAAAGTACCCTAATCCTGCATTTTGAATTATGTGTAATTATACCACCAGTGAGGTGTATATATATAAATATATAATATATTGTATTATTTCAAAATAAAGTTGTGATGTTTGCTGAGTTGCTGTGTTAATGTGTATATGTATAACCTAATATTTGATGTCAATAAAACTAATGATAAAATAGCATATGTTATACCATTACTAACAATAGGTCAGTTCATTTAATGACATATTATTGTTTGTTTTCAGTAAAACAACTTTTAATACATGCATATATATAATACACATGTATACATATAATACACTATACATGTAAAAGTTGCTAATGTTGGTTATTAGAACGTGTTACTGATGATCTTTTAGTAAACACAGCTTTTCTTTGCGTTTATAGTGTGTTCTTATATTTCAGTGGTGAGATTTGTCTCCTCAGATGTGACACATCATGCCCCCTCACCATTCCCAGATATCCCATCATTCATCCCGCTGACTCCAAGAAAAGAGCCTCCATTACGTCAGCCTTCCAGTGAAGAACCAAAGAAAGGTATAGGCAGACAAGGCATGGTGTTACTACTGCATATGCTGAAATCCCCTTCTGCTTTGCTGAATGTTCGACTGTCAGGAGTGGTCAGTGTTTCCCCCAGTGGATTGTAAACCAGGCCACACACCAGGCCTAAATTTCCCCTCACCAGGCTTAAGCCACTGGGTGGGGGGGTTGAATGTATTTTTAAGACGTAGTTATAGCGGGGCGGCTCGTAGTAGTCATATTTTCACATCTCTAGTTAGCTCATAGCACTTAAAGGTCCCATGATATGGTATTCTTTGGATGTTTTTACATGGACCTTAGTGGTCCCCTAATACTGTATCTGAAGTCTCTTTAATATAGACCTTAGTGGTCCCCTAATACCAAATCTAAAGTCTCTTTTACATAGACCTTTGTGGTCCCCTAATACTGTATCTGAAGTCTCTTTTATATAGAGCTTAGTGGTCCCCTAATACCAAATCTAAAGTCTCTTTTACATAGACCTTAGTGGTCCCCTAATACTGTATCTGGAGTCTCTTATAAAGACTTTAGTGGTCCCCTAATACTGTATCTGAAGTCTCTTTTATAGAGACCTTAGTGGTCCCCTAATGCTGTATCTGAAGTCTCTTTTATAAAGACTTTAGTGGTCCCCTAATACTGTATCTGAAGTCTCTTTTATATAAACCTTAGTGGTCCCTTAATACTGTATCTGAAGTCTCTTTTATATAGATCTTAGTGGTCCCCTAATACAATATCTAAAGTCTCTTTCCTAAAATTCAGCCTTGGTGCAGAATTACAGCCACTAGAGCCAGTCCTACAATGAGCTTTCCTTAGTATGTGCCATTTCGTAGTCTGTAGCTTTTGAGAAGGGTTGGGGGGAAAGGTGGAGGATGTGTAACTTCTTCACAATAAAAGCCTCCGTTATTTTGGTATTTGAATGTTTTTATTATGAAGCAGCAAAATCCGTAAATGTTGGGGATTCATTAGCAGTAACGTAACGCGACTTCACTGTGCATCATTGTTACTTAGCAACAGGACTCTTTGACAAAAGCTGTCCAATCTGTTACAAGGAATGTTTTACAATCCACCCGCCACTGTGGCTGGTATACAAGGCAAAGTCACCCGCCACTTTGAAAGAGTACCCGCCATTGGCTGTTGGCAGATGCAAATTTCCTGCATGCTGGTATCTGTTAAAAACATGATAAGACGAGTGGGACAGGTATTATAGATTCTACACTGTGGACAGAGAACCTCAGCTCCGTGGTTATGAAGACATTCATAATTCTTTTTAGGCAAAGCTGTCAGGTTAAAACGGGCTGCTCTGACTGAAAATGCCTCGCTGTTTCAGCATTTTAAAAGCTGTAATTTTACATTTCACCAGGATGCAAATTAGATTCCACTGTGAGGGGAACTGAACACTGACTCCATCAGAGGTTTTCACTGCAAGGAAAAGACTGGAGCACTCTGACTGAGTGCAGCCCTCAAGAATGCAACGGAGTTACGTTTTGACGCCACTGTGTCTTTATCAAAGTCCAAACGGACAGAAAATTGCTCTCCGAGCAATACATCATGTGTCTTTTTAAGAACATTTATTTCATACACCATCAAAATCACAACCAAAAAAGCGAGGCAAGCGCTCGCCTTAGACATTTTTTTTGAGACAAATTTTTAGTTGAGATGTAAGTATAGGATTTACCCTTTTAATAAGACATAGTAGGGCAACCTAGGATTTGTCTTACAAATACAATACAAGAGGATGAATGGGATTTAAAATCTATTTGGTAATGAATTCAAGAGTGGGTTGAAGGTGAATTAAAATGAGGACAAAAAGTGCATGTCTCGTGCATGAAATAGATATGCAATGGCTCCTCTACAAAACTCAGTTTCCTGGGTGAAAGTCCTGTGTTGTTAGACTCATCCACCAACCTGCCTCCAACCTGCCTCCTTACACTGGCAGCACAATGGCTCAGCGGTTAGCACTTCACAGCAAGTTGGCACTGCAGAGTTCAATCCCCGGTCTAGGGCAGGGTCTGTCTGTGTGGAGTTTGTTGGAGCATGTTCTCCCCGTGTTCACGTGGGTTTCGTCTAAGTGCTCCGGGTTCCTTTTTCCATAAAAGACATGCATGCTAGTTACTGTAACTATGCAGACAGTTACTAGCCATCTGGCTAACACTGGACCTTTACAAAAATGTTGATTAATGTGCATTAGCCTAATCAAATAAATAACTCCTACCCACGGATATTTAGTCTTCACACTCCGTGATGTTACTGCTTCCCATGCAGACTGAGACAGGCTCCCTGCTCCCCTCGCCAGGGCCACATCACTACCTGGATGTGTGATGGCTGACGGCAGCCAAGCAGCGCCCAATTGAACGGTGCTTAAAGTTAGATAAAGTTTGGAAAGAAAAATACCGGGAAACCAAGCAATCGGCCAGTTCCAAACAGGCACTGCACTAGTATCATCAATTATAGTTCTTCAGCAAGGCCAACTGGTTTAACTGTGTTAAGAGGATGAAGCAGGCACTGACTATTTTGTGTGAAAAAGACTTGGGTCCGCGTTGGCATTTTCTTGTCGTTTTTACAGAGACTTCTGTCTACTGTGAAACACCTCAACACTACACTGCAATAAACTGATAAATCCTTTCAAGCTCACTTTTCTGAGCAAACACATAAATGCATAACAGCCAACATTTTGGTAAGACATGAGACAAATAGCCCAGCTGTCTTGATCATTTTTACTGATGCTACATTGTCTGGAAGACACATGGGGAAAACTCCCCACCTAGATCTATCCTGCCATCCGCTTGATGTAGACATAACTCCGTAGTGAAGCTTTTCTGTGACGTTTTGGAAAGGCATAAACCGTAATTTGTGTGTACGTTGCAGTTTTGTGTTCAGATACATCTTACTGTTCAGCGTGTGCACAAGCTGCTCTGCTGCAGTTTATCTGGGATTTTAGATTTGTATTTTTTTTCCACCTGCACATAGGTGTTAAGTATAGTCAAGAGGATCAAATATCCTATAGATTTAAAATTCGGTTCAGCCTCTTAGCCAATGACAAATGTACACTGGTTGACTGTGTTTGCATATGTGAATCTGATGAAGACAACGTACTGTAGTGTCAGAACATGAGTCTGTTTGCATTATTTACAGCCTGCAAATTATCACTGGGATCCAGCCCTTTTTCTCAATGAAATTAAATTAAAAAGTAATGTATAAGCAAGTATCGTATGTAATTAACATCATTGTGTTTTACAAGCATGCCTTGTTTTTACCATTTTATGAAAATCTGAATATCGCATCAAGAAATTTTCAATATCTCAAGACATGTCAATGAACTAAATGTACCTTCTAGTCTTTGTCCAGAGACCTTCATCTAAGTCTTTTCTCAATTCCAGCTACTTTTGCGATGGAGATTAGTGTGGAGCATAATAAAAGAACAGGCAAAAGCCAGGTGGTCTCTACAGCAAGCATCACCCCAGAAACCATGCAGGAGAGGGGGTTAAAGGTGTATGATGATGGCCGCAAGTCTGTATATGCAATGCACCCAGATGGAGGCAAAATGCATAATGGAGCAATTGGAGAGATGTCATCCACAGAGGTAGAAGAGCTTCTGCATCAGGCCACAGATAGGAGTGTGCCCACTGAGGTGCAGTACCATCGGCCTGTCTACTCTGTACCCTACAACGGGAGCAGCACAGCCTCAAAACCCAGGACACCAAATAAAACACCCAGCCAAACCCCAACACCGAGCCCCAGAGCTCAAATCCTCAGAGAAGAAAGCCAAGACCTGGAGGGACGGAAAACCCCAAGAAAAACACCCAGTCCAGGCCTCATCCAACAAGACTCTGAGTCAAGAGTCCAAAGACCTGGAGAAGAAACTAAACTGCCCTACTGCCACATTCCAGGACTTACGACAGGTGACGGGCATCTGATTTCCCAGCCTCTTTTGGGTGCTACAACTCCACAAGGATTTAGCAACAGCAAGACGGATGCGGGCAGTCCACACTCGGCAACTCTTGTCTCAGTCAAAGCCAGGTCTGAAAGGATGCCAGCACCCATTCAGCCATCCTACATGGTTGTTGATAGCCGCAGTCCTTCACAAGCCAGCCACAAGGACGACGTTGATCCTGATGCCTTGATAGAGAGCTCCGGTGATTTTAACAGACAGTCACCCTTCTGTGCAGAGAGTATGGTCTCTAGGAACCTCATCAACGCCTTGACAGAGGAACAAGAATCAGATACCGTCACCATGATCTTCATGGGCTATGAGAAGGCTGACGACGAGGACGAAGAAGACATCCAAGCTGAGCTGGTGATCATAGGCAACAGTGATGATGGTGATGATTATGAGGCACAATTTGGTGAAAATGAAATGGGCGAGGAAGAGTGTCTCTCATACCACCCAGAGGGATACAATAGCAAAGTCTTCCAACCCAAAGTGGGTATTGCCAAGGTTACAAGCTGCAGAGACATTATCGAAGATACCCACACAAACTGGGAGGATTTAGGGCTCCACAAGCCGACATTCACCCACAACTCTGGGAAACCAAGTCCCTACATGCAAGGACAGAGGGTGGATGATTCTGCAAACACAGGCAGCATTAATGTGGAGAAAATGAAGCTCTGTTCAACAGGAAGATAAGATGGAACTTCACTGGTGAGAAACCAGGTTGTTGAAGAAGACATGTAGGAATAGAAGTTAGGGGATTTCTTTCTGGTTGTTTAAAATGTTCATAGGTCTTAGTAGATTTGATCAATTAGAAATAAATGTATATGTATATGCATTACATGTACCTCACTTAACAAAACAACATACAAATACACCAAACACATATAGTTCTGGTTAAATATTTAAAACAAATTCTTGCCTAACAGGGTGGAAACAAGTAGGCCTCTAACAAGTCAGATTCAGATTCACCATATCCAATGATTTCTACCTTAATGTCCTGCATCATTAATACTAACTGCTGTATTGTTTGGAAATACATAAAAAATTATAGTTAATATAACAATAATAATAAGACTAAACATGCCTTTTTATGCAATAGGAAGGCAACACCTTTTCCCTTTTGAGCCATTTGTTGCAAAAGAACCTTATATTGCCATGTCTGGGCTCCGACCTAATTGAAGAAAGCAGCTGACAGCTACTGACGTCGGGCCAGTTGGTGATTCAGAAAGCTTTATTGCCACCTCCTGGCAAGTTAGTTTCATTAGACAGTCCCATTAACATGGGCACAGACCATTTAAACAAAAACCTGACCATGTTTTGGTTCCATGGTTTAAAATGATAAAGGGGATGTTCAGGAGCCCATATACTTTGTTATGTATGTAAAAAGCTTTGATAGATCATGTATTTACTATTAACAAACCTATTGGTTTCAACCTATAAACATTTATAAAGTATGGCTTTTTTAAAGTGGTGCCTTTTTCCTAACAAATGTGTAAATCATACCAAGACACAACGTTGTTTGAAGTTCTACTTGTTTGAACTAACTGGCCTGTGTGCTTTTACTTCCTTCTGTGATTAAAAATATTTCTTCATCAACTAACGGTGACGGTGTTGTTCTTGGCAGTGTTACCTGACACAGCATGAAAAGGCATTCCTTCATCCTAATGCAACCAAATGTTTGACCGTATTCAATACTGAAGCCAATTACAAGAATGATAAACGACACGTACGTCTGAATTATTTTAAATAAATAAATGACCTGATGCCTAAACAAGTGCACAGCTTTAAATCACAATTCAAAAAGACACGAATACAAGCTCCTAAAACGCTATGTGTCTAAGACAGGACAGCAGGTTTGCTTGGAGACAGACAGCTGGGTGGACTGACTGTTATTGTTCTGCTCCTCATGTAACACTCGTCCTTGGTTTCTTTCTTTTCCTCTCCGTCTCTCTGTGGAATTATGAAACATGGAGGAGGGTGGAAAAAAACTGAGGTGGCACCCAAGACATCATGCTTAAAGGAGACAGTTATATATATATATATATACATATATATATATATATTGCATACATATATATATGTATGCAAGACAAAAACCTGACAAAAGCAGAACCAATCAATGTTATATTGTTCACTGTGAATCCGTCTTTCCGTTTGCTCGATAAGTGAATGTAACTACTGTGAATATATTCTTCCGTCCTCCTATAACAGGAATACATGTGTCTTGTTAAATGACTTTTTTTGCTGTGATAAGATGAGTCATATTTTACTCATCATGGATAGATAAGAGTCAGTCACGCTTTGTGGATGTGGTAGCACTTCCCTCCTGAACAGCCTTAGAAGGACAAAGACAAGTCCGGGAGACAGTGTAACCTCAACCTCTGAAGTGGTTTGGAAGACAAGTGAGGGGTTTTGTGGCTTATCCAGCGTAACTCCATTGTGTCTGGAAAGACATGTTGGGATTTTGCGACACTCAATGAGATGGAGGAGCGGTAGTCATTGAGGGAGCGGTTGGTTCATTTCAGAATGTGTCCTTCCTTTAGAAAATAAAGAAGTTACTACAATGTGCATGCTTGTTGTTTCATATACTAAAATATTACCAGGGTTTTTTCTTGATTTAAAATGGGTCTTTCGGGAGTCCATGACATGAGTCTGTGTTATTTGACAGAAATCTATGCGTTTGATTGTTATTTTTGACAATTTGATAAACAAAACAGTGTTTTAAGCTTGACTAAATGAAACACCAATCTATAAAACTGCCTTAAAAATAACATTAATATCTAACTACTCCAGTTAAAATCCAACGGGAGACCGCCCTTATTGGTGTTTATGTTTTGCTTGTTCAACGACTGCTGGATATATTCCTATTAAACACATTCAGAGAGGATCTGAAGTGCTAATTTTTTTTCTCAGTTCTTTTTAGGCACCAGTGATTTCCCTTTGGTGCTGGCTAAAACCTCTTTGGGTCTCCTCTAAAAATTCCTCTATGCAGGAAACACTGCATAGACTAGATACACTAGATCTTGATAGAAGAATGCTGCATGCTTATTGGCTCTCTGACACTGATGAGATTTATTCCTTAGGAATTGAATTTAATTTTTAGATAGTTGATACTAAGGAGGCAATTCAGTAGGTGCCCAAACATGATTTGATTTTGGTACCCAGCCCTATGTGAGTCAGCCAAAACACTGTGATATGTGTCAAATTCAAATCAAAGATTGGAGAAAAGAAGGAAACAAAGTCTAAGTACTTCTGGTAATGTTAGCACATTTAGCCCATAACTTGTACTTTGACTGGAGTAGGGTTTTAAATGCAGGATTTTCACTTGTGTTGGGAGTACTTTTATGTGGTCGTATTAGTACTTTCATTTCAGTACTTTTAACAGTGCAATGTTTACCAGCTGAGAACATTGAGTGCAGACAGTTGAAAGACCCAAGAATACCGCAAAGAGATCTTTAAACTGCACGATGCATTTGTGTCATTCCACCGAACTATGGTTCATTTGGAACCATAAGGCACAACGGTAAGGGGAGGATCCAACTAGGACCATGATTGCTTGGTGTCAGCATGTGTACTGGAGGTCTTCTGTCCACTGCAATTCCAACAATAAAACCCATTGACTTGAGGATCCTCTCTCCTGTCCTGACTCTTTGACTGCAGGGCTTCTTTCACTTTGCAGACCGCCTGAAAAGACCCCCATCATATTACTATCGAAAAATGTATTCATCTTTAGGTGGCCAATTTCGGATCCAAAAGCATCTGAGCACATAAGCGCAAGCTCATCTGTCCTCTCTTTATATTGACAGAGAGCAGAGCTTACTCACACACACACGCGCAGAGGTGCAGGCCAACTAGTTGTATCAGTGTTACCAGAATTTTATAATTTTAATAACTGTTTTAGATTCACAATTAAGGTGGAAAATAAAGGTTTTGTGTGTAATGTAATTTTGTTGATGTTGAACAGATGTTGAAATAGGCACCCCCACCACCCCCCTCCCCTTCATTTAATTTATAATAATACATTTTTTGGCAACTTTACTGTTTATGTTCTATCTCACCGCACTCAGAGCGTCGTTTTCAGTGGCAGCAGGCAGCTGTTTTCAGATAAAACCCACAGACTGTACAGTATATAAAACATGGACAAGCTCTCTCAACCATAGGTCTTTATGGAGCGATTTTGAAGCCTGGCTCAGCCTGCTCTGGAGCACGGGCGGAGCAGAGGTGGGCCAATGAAACCTGGTGGCTTAGCTAGTCATCTGTGTCAGCACCCAACTGTCACTAGTGATGTCCAAATGAAGCTTTGTGAACCATGAGCTGTATTTGAATTAGAAAAAAGTGTCAGAAGTGCCCCTGGTATCCTCTTAACCACCGGTGCTCATGTAAGGGAATAAAGTATCTGAAAAAGGAGGAAGAATTATGAATTTAAAAAGTCAAGAAAAAATATATCCAGGCACTCAAGGTTGGTTACAAAAAGTGACTGGCTGTTCTTGATTTTGCTTTATTGACCAATGATTGCCAAGATGTTGCATTTTGTACTTCATGTTTTGTATTATGTGTAAAGGTATGCCCCAAGAGGCCAGGTAAAACGCATCCTCTCACCTGTGCACACCTACAAATGACAATCACAAGTCTTTGGGCCCTATTTTAACGATCTAAGCGTACGTAGTGTCCTCATGTGTTTTGGGCGTAACATGCAACAAACCAATAGAGTGTCACCTCCCATTCTCGCGCTGTGAATGAGCCCAGGTTAATTTGACTAATATGCTGTTGAAATAGTAATGGAATGCTGCGTTATTGACTTTAGACCATGTTTTTGTTGGTCAGTGGCGCGATCACATTCCCGCTCACTTAAGATAGCAATGCGCCCAGAATGCACGTGAACACACCTTCCTGTAAGACCAGCACGCCCATGGGCAAAGATTGGCGCAGGTGCATTTACTACTGAAACGACGTGGGCGCTGGACCGGGAAATTGACAACTGCGTCGGCCTTATACTAGGAAAGACACTTTGGGCTTTGCGCCGCGCAGTGCTAAATAGATCCCTGAGTGTCACCACACCCTGCCCACTAGATGGCTCTTACGGTTTAAAGAAAATAAAGGCCTGGGTTATGGTAATCCCGTATGCTTTCAACCCTTCGACATGGACATCAAGTGGGTTCTGAGAATACAGAAGTGCTTCATGAGGCTTTATTTGGACATCACTACCAGTCACTCAAATATATATTTCGGGCAATATATCAATATTATATCGATATTGTGACATGAGACGAGATGTCGTCTTAGATTTTGAATGTCGTAATATCATAATATGGCACAAGTGTTGTCTTTTCCTGGTTTTAAAGGCTGCATTACAGTAAAGTTATGCCATACCAGACTGTTCTAAAGGACTGATAACACCGCTCCAAAGGAGTGATTATGTTGCTCTGCACCTGCTGGATGTGTCACAAAGCAACTGTTAGCTAGCGCGTTCTTCAACTTCCGAGATGAAGACACCTCACAATGTGTTTCTGCTGTTCCCAGGGATACAAAAAAATGGACTAAGTGCAGGTTTAGGTTAAAAAAAACTAAACTAACTGCAAACTAAAACTGCAAGCAGTTGTGAAAGGGTTCCAAGCCTTCAGGTGCAAGTTGCCCCTGGCAAACCTTGGATGCAAGACCGAGGTGTATGCCCACAGACAGGATGTATTTTGCATGTGAAGAGCAGACTGGGTAAATTCCGCCTACTCTTCCGGCGATTTGATGTTGCCCTGCAGCTTGGTGTGGAAACCTTCACGTTTAATTCTCCTGCTTCAGTTAACAATTTTGTGGGAACCAATCACAAACTGGCTTTTCTACCTGGCGCGCTATTGGCAGGTTTAACACAATGACAATAAAAAAGGAACCAAGCCGCTTCTTGTTTACGTTCAAAAATTGCGGCCAACGAACACCACCAAAGCGCAGCAACCCGCTGATGCTGCTGTTGCTTCTACATCACCCAGATCGTTGGTCTGATTGGTTGACGGACTTTCTAATTGTGTAGTCATTTTGAGTCATTTGAACTATGCCTGTTGGTCAAGTCTCTTGTAAAGAGAAACTACAGAGCAGACTCCCCAGACCAATGCTTAGTCTCAAATCTATTGAGCTTGGCTTGGTCTTGTGATGGCCAGACTATGTGCAAAGCATAGTTTAGAAAATAAACTGTTTTTTTCAAGAAAAGGGCCATATAGCGCCTCCTCAAAAGTTAGAAAAACTGTGCCACGTATTGACCGATTGACGCCAAATTTAGCACAGACCCTTAGTAGAGCATGGGGTACAAGTGTATCAACTTTTGTGTTAAGAATTAAAAAATGTGACATTTAAAGCAACAACCTCTAAAGTAAAGCATGGCTGGCTCACAAAAAAATCAAAACATGTATTTGGAAACTCCAAATCATTGCCAAAATAATGAAGTGCAATTCATCACACAGGCTATTCCCATCTAGGTGAATTTTTTCAGTTTTAAGCAGCAGGAAAATAGGCCTATATAAACACAAAATTATATTTCCAAGCACAACGCAAACTCTTGAATTATATATAAATGTAGCATAAGAAAGAGCCTATAATGTTCTTTCTACTAGCAGAGAGAAACAAGCTGGCAGTTACAATCGATCCCGCTATGGGACAGAGTGTTTAAATGAGCACACGATGAGCTCCTCTGTGCCGGTGTGTTGGTTCATCAGAGAAAGCTCAAGTATTGGCTCTCTCCAGTACACCCCCCCTTTCACCAGCCGTCCAATCAGGGGCGGCAGCAGCCAGGCAGAGCTGCCAGTGTGATGCTGCACTCAGAAACAGAGCAGAGCTTTCTGCCCGCCACACACTCTCAGGTAGGTCCATTCACATGCACACACACACATCCAAAAGTTGAGATTTTTGCCTTTGTGTCAGAGTATGGATCCACGCTGCATTATCTGCATTACTAAAACGGAAATCATCTGGTGTTTGGCATTGATGTGGATGGAGAGATGCCGCCAGCATCCTAGCAGAGTAGTTATTGGGTTGATAATAGGCTGTGTATCGACTAGCTGCAGTAGTCTGTGTGTGTGTGTGTGTGTGTGTGTGTGTGTGTGTGTGTGTGTGTGTGTGTGTGTGAAAGCGTGTGGTATGTGTAAGCGGTGAGGTTGGACTGTCCTTGCATGGAGTGGATAATCGCTTGTTTTGTAACGAGATAACATTTTCAATATTTGACCCAAGATGCGGAAATTAGCGGATTGAAAAAAAATTCATTTGGTTGAACCAAATTTAAATATTTGGATCTGACTAGTGGTATAGTAGTTGGAGACATCTGTCTCTGAGGGAATAAATATACTGTACAGTAGTTACAGTATTTGTTTGTATTTGTGAAACAAGCCTTTAAGGTTGATATTTTGCTTCTGCATGTTTGATGCACCCTCCAGTAAGTGCTCAGTTCAGCACATTTGCCAGATAAAGATATTCCAGAAGAGTAGCAAGTTTTGTGTTTGTGATCTTTAAAGCTGATGACATGCACGAATCAAAAAGTTGGGAAAAGCAGGTTTTTTCATTTTGTTGTTTTTTTAGGTTGAAATAATTGATTCTCCAAATAAAATCCATCTTTGCATGAGTGAATGACTGATACCGATTAATAAAATCCCAATATCGATCTTTTAGTATACATGCCCTTTTCACCGTGGATGTTCTGTATGTGGGCCTCACGTGAAACCTGGGAGTTTTGAAATTCAAATTTGAGGATTGCTTCTTACTTGTACAACTTACACCATATGTTCTCTGAGAATCGAAATTATATCCAAGTTAAACTGGCATTGTAACTGAAATGTCCCTAATTGATATCAAATCGGGACCTTAATCGGAATCATATCGATCTGTGAAATCCCTGTAGATACGCAGCCCTACAGCAGATTTAACGATCGACTGTCATGAATAGGATTGGGCATTGAGTCGCATTCCGAAATCAGAATCGTTTTAAATCCCATCATCGGTTCCAAATTTAACACACACAAGTTTTGGTTTCCATGGCAGCCACTGTACTTCCAGGCACTACTTGTGTTACAGCCACGGACCGACAAGCGGCGCACTAGCCTGTGGCATTATTCCACGATGAAAAAGATGGTAAAACTGTAAATCACCATTGAATTAACATGAAATGTTCCTCTTATCTGTGAAATAAGCATGCACTTGGTCGAGAACTCGTCGTAGCTGGGGGCGTGGCTTGTGGCGGAGTCGACGAAGGGCCAAAAAATCCTTTCCCCCTGATTGTTTAACATAGCGTTAACCCAGTATGGGCTACTCAAAAGCACCATTGCCGTTGCCAAAGCAAGATACTAGAGGCCGACCGATATACCGGCGGGCTGATATTATCGGCCGATATTAGGCATTTTCCAAACTAAGGGTATTTATAATGGCCGATAAATTATTCGTTCTTAAATATTCATTCATCAGAATAACTTATAATGACAAATAAATGATTGTGAAATTCAACCATGTTATGAGCGTTGGCGCTTCATAGTTTGTTCACCAACGTCCCTGTTGGCAAAACTCTTTGATGTTTTTTGTTCAAAGGAATTTAAGTTTCATATATTAAGTCTTTATTTTTAATTTGAAGTCCGTTATTTCATACACTTAAAAATTCATAAATAACTACAAATAACTAATGTTAGGGAAATCTGTTTAAGTTTTGTTACATGTTTCTGGATAAAAAAAAAAGTATACATACATATATATATTGTACTCTACAAGTTACATTTAAAAAAAAGAAAAAAGAAAACTGAGCTGTATTGGGTCGGATCGTCCGTACATCATAAGTGACTGGACAAATGACCCAACAGATGGGCCGGGCTGTCGTTTCCCATTATTTTTTAACTTCACCTGACTGAGTCTCCAGGTCAGAGACGGCTAACGTTAACCGCTAGCTCATCTTAGATGATTTATTCTGACTGTATGATCAGTCACATTATCCCAGAGTCATCAAACAGTCTGGAGATCTCGTGTTCACTAAAGCTATATTAAAGAATAGTATTTCTTAGCATAGGATATAATAATAATCATAAATTCCATGTATTCCGTGTCTATTCAGCGGTATATAAAACTTAGGATCAGGAATTGCTATGTAAATATTGTACATGGTTTTCCCTAACGCCATAAACAGAAATTATGTTTACACTGGGCATTCCCAGTAATGGCGACCAAGTTAACGTGACCCATTTCATCTCCACTCTTCAAACAACCGGAATGAAGAATCAATAAGAAACGGAATGAAAAGCAAGAATCGGAATTTAGGATCAGAATTGTTCCAGTTCAAAATGATGCCCAACCTTAGTTATAAAGTTCACAATGGGTGAGACTAATGTGATTCCATGTCCCTGTACTTGTATTGATTGTTATGAAAAAATTTAAACCAACAACGTGTTATTCTGTTCCTCGATACTTTGACTTTCCTACTCTGTGTGTGTGTGATGTGCTTGGTGCTCTAGTGAGTATTTGGGCAGCGGGACTGTCTGCGTAGGATTGAGTCAAAATATGTGAGTTCATGGTAATGAAGGAACATGTCACCCAGAGCAACAGTGTGGCTCACTCATACGTTTTGAATAGTTTTTGGACACCGATGGGGCTCTATGGCACAGAGGAAGATACATCCTCATTTCTTAATACATTATTAGCAAGTTTAAGACTCATTACAGTGATGCTTGTTTTAATAGTATGAAATGATGGTATTGTCAAGACAGCTGCAGGTCAAACCTGCAGCTGTCTCGTTCAGTCCACTGCAACGATTGGACGTGAATTCTTTTTGAAGAGAGGGCTGGAGCCAGTGATTTTAAGGCTTTACCAACTGAATGTGGTGTGTGTGTGTGTGTGTGTGTGCGTGTGTGTGTGTGTGTGTGTGTGTGTGTGTGTGTATGTGTAGTTGTGACAAAGACCTGTGCACACACACAACCACTGATGTTTCCATCATAGTTGTCTCACGATTTGCTTATACAAGTTAATAAGGCATGTGTGTGTTTGTGTGTGTGTGTGTGTGTGTGTGTACAGCCCTCATCTTTTTGTTTAGTTTTGACAGGTTGAAACACATTCAGAGAAAAGCTGGCTGTGTTTTAACGATGGGTAAACACACTCAATGAATTTATTATTTTCAATGGTGGGATACAATTTGCCACCCTTGTGTAGCCTCATCTAAGTCTTGACGGAACAAATACAGAGCAGAAATTAGTGCTGTTCTGATGCCTTTTGTCTAGCAATGACACAGGCTGGACAGTCTTATTCTCACCGGGGAGAAAAGGACTTTCAGATCCAGAATACAAAGGCGGAAAAAAAGGCTTTTCATGTCTAATTCAACATGTTGCACACAAACTCCACACGGCTGATCCAAGACACACACTTCATTTCAAGGTCCTGTTTGCTCATAAAGATGTCAGGCCTTGAGTTTGTCAGATAAAACCCTCCTGAGGATGTTGGCACGTGTCCAGCGTCACAACTTCAACGTGCCATGTTATGAAGGGCTTGATGTCTCCAGTGCTCCTCGCCGAGCTCGGGAATTCATTATTTCCAAAGAAGTGGGCATTCACAGAAGTGATGTTTCCCAATTATCTGGCTTTGATTTCAGAGACACCCAAATGGCCGTTTGGATATTTTGTATTTGCTGTAGTGATAAAGAAGCCTTCAGTTGACTCGGGGTCTTTGTATGTCAGATTTTCTTCCCTAGAGGAACCAAAAACAACAGCACCAGTCAAACCAACTTGTGCCATTTTTGGATTATGAATGTTGTTTGTCAAGAGCAAAGAAGGGAAAAGGTGTAATGTGGATCTAACACAAATGGATGAAAGGTTGTCATACAGTACTTTGACACTGGATAACTCTGTTGGCATCTCATAGAAACATTAAATTAGGGATCAGCGGATAGTGGTTTTGCAATTCTGACACCGATTATTGGTAGTGAAAGGTCCAATGTGTAGGAATTTCTCCCATCTAGCGTTGAGATCTTGTATTGAAATCAACTCCCTCACACCACGCAGTTCAAAGTACAGTACGTACTACATCTACGGTAGCCTTCACGCTTCTTTTTCTGGGCGAAGAAGAAGACTCCTATTCCTGAAATTTGGATTTTGAATATGTGCGGTCTTCCATGTTTCCTTCTTCAAACTTGCCGTGGCTGTTAAACGAAGATACCCGTTAGCAGCCTTAGCAGCACCTGAGAATCATGTGACAGTGAAAACACGAAAGGCAGAGCAGTATGTCCTGTATGTTCCTTACCGGCTAACTTGTTACATGATGGCGCCTGAATATGGAGCGTCCACCCAAGTTCCTGCAAATGCAAATGTAAAATTTCAAACCAAAAGGAATACTTGGAATTGAAGGTGGTGGTAATGGTATGGTATCCATGAAAAGGACTAAACACGTTGCACACTGGACCTTTTATTAAAAAGATAACCGAAATTTGGACCCGGTGTGCATTTACAGTGAAAATCTTTAGCTTTAGTCACATTAATATTTTGGAACATTTCAAATTCCAACATAAAACTTTGTTCAAACACTTCAAGTTATTATTTAATAAATGAGAAACTTTCAACATAATTCCCAGCAAGAGATAGTCAGATAGTGTGGCGGGGGGGACAACACAGGTTTGTATGAATCGTAGTGCCAGAGGGGGTTTCAGTGTGGACAGGCTCTGCATTTACTGCACTGCAGTAGAAATCTGTGTATATGCTGCAGGTCAGTAATCAGATTCCTCCCTAGGCCCAGCCTTGTTTTTGGATGCATGGATTATGTATTTGAATTGTAGTAGTGAAAGAAGAATCTGCGATGCTGACTGACTGACTGACCACAGTGAGAAGAGGACTGCAGACAGACAGACAGACAGACAGACAGAGGGGAGCTTCTCCTTACAGTTCAGAGAGTCTGTATTTTACAGTAGTAAACAGTAGGGCTGGGTATCGTTCAACATTTTTCAATACTATTGTTACAAAATAAAAATAAATTAGTTGTAGTCCCTACAACGTCAGACAGCCAATCACAGACATTATTCATTCCCTCCAGGATTTCGCGGTCTTTGCGATCGCGCCAATTCACGTGAAATCAACCAATCAGCGTGACTTTGGTGTGACTTCCACTTTTGACCAATCACGGCAACTTTTCCGCAGGTTTGACCAATAACCGGAGTTTCCCGTGACTTCAACCAACGGCAGCAGTGACACATGCCAGACTCTGTATCAGCATGTGACTCTGAGAGCCAATGACCAAGCGGGAGTGAGAACAGGATGACAACACACATTCAATTCAATTCAATTCAATTCAATTTCCTTGTTTACTGAGACGTGTGTGACTTGAACATCTCACATTTACCAACACAACGTACAGCAAAGGACCATTGAAAACATGTCAGACCGTCCTGCCAACCTGTATACATGTAACATCAATGTACCCTGTCTTTCTCTGTCTCCCGCATCTACAATGCAACTTTTATCGCAATTTTTTACAAAAGTTGCCCCAGCATCAGGCATTTTGGGCCGCCACAATCTAAAAAAAAAGTCAGTGAAATTCGGGAGTGACTGATTATTAGAGTTTGCTTGTGGGCTTATTGGCTCACTGACTCTGATGAGATTTACTCCTTAGGTATTGAATTGGGTGTTGAATGACGAGGCATTTCTAAATACTGGATACTTTACAGGCAAGTCGGTCAGTGCCTGAAGAGTATTGAATTTGGTACCCAGCCCTAGTAAGCAGACATATTTAGTAGTCTAAATAAATGTCACCTTAGAACCGATTAAAGTGTGACGGGGCATCACAGGCTCTCCATCGTATAGTGGGCCAGCCACGGACTGTGATACATGATGGTGTGTGTGTGTGTGTGTGTGTGTGTGTGTGTGTGTGTGTGTGTGTGTGCGTGTGGTTCAATAGGAAACAGCCTCAGGGAGAGACTAATCTCCACTCGCAACATTATCTAAATGACACTTCTACCAATACTGTGAGTGCGTGTATGTGTGTAAAACTGTCCACATACAAAGCCACCAAAGTTTGCTGCCAGTCACTTACTCTCCAACAGAGCCTCACCATATGCACAGGATACAGTAGCAGTGTTTTGTGTAGTTTGTTTCTGTGTGTGTTATTTGGAAGCTGTTCCCTGGATATGATTTCTGTGTGGATGATCTACTCCATGTTGACGGTAGGCATCGAGGAGCGGTGGACAGATTAGTTTGGCTTTAACCCCACTAGTTTGTTAAACTAAAATTTCTTCTACAGTCATTTTTTTCAGTCATCAGATTGTCCATGCTCATAGACTTTAAAAAGTAAAATAAAAATGTATAGCACAGACAGCAAATATACAGAATGCCTGAGCTTTATCATTGCTCTGTATTAGGGTTTCTGTTCTGTTCTAAAGCAGCTTTATTAGACATTAATGCATGAATGCATCCTGTTTACGATTTCCAGTTCCTAAACTTTTACCTTGACAAGGAAAGTCTTGTTACATTTTAATCTCGCGAGATCTCGTCCCTGTCAGCTATAGGAAGCAGGTGGTTAAGATAGGTACCATGTTCTCTTGGACTATGACTCTGAACACTGAGGCCCCTCAGGGCCGTGTTGTCTCACCTCTGCTATACTGTATTGTGTATTCCAATCTGAATCTGCATATGGCACAACAGTGGCATGGGTAATAAGGAAAGGGATGAGTCAGCATAAAGGGCACAAATATGCAAATGAGCATATGACGACGTCCCCTCCCCCTGCCATAAATTGCTTCCTAATCTGGGGGAATCACTGACAAGGCAAGGTCACCTGCCACTTTGAAAATGTACCCGCTATGGGATGGTGGCGGGAGCTAATCTCCCACCGTGATGACTATTTACTGACAACAAAGTCTATTGTATTGTGAAGTAAACTTCCACAGAGCTCCTATGGGGATTGCTTGTAGGGTTCCTCTGGTTATTCTGGTTATTCTGAGGGAAGAGGCTGTAGAAAACTCATTCAAAACAGTTTCTTTGAACAACCTCGCTACAAAAGCATGAACCAGATATCAAAATAAGACGAGGGAAGGATTATAAGACTTCTGGTCAAAGCTAATAATTGAGACCACGCAGTCTCTCAACTCATTTAACATCCTTTCTAATGATGGAAAATTCAAATGAAAAAAAGGAAGAAAAAAAAAACCATAACTCAATAGTGCAATGAACCAAGTTAACATAAAGAAATGTCAAAGCTGTACATGTACAGTGGTTTTACACAGCGCTGTGACTGCAGAACTCATTGCCAGCCAGGCAGAAGCTGAAGGATTTGGAAGGAATAAACAAGAGTAACCCACGTCTTACCATGTATTATTAATTAAGGGAATTTGGGTATTAAGTTCTAGGGGGAAGAAACAAGCAGAAAGTAAGAAATGGATTCAGGCCTGCTTTAGGATGAGATCTGCAGAGGCTTTTCCAACATCACAAAATTAAGAATTCTAGAGAACAAATATATACTGTCAAAAATACCATTGCAATTTCTAAAGATATGAGACACTATTGAATTCCATCTGCTGTTAGAGTAGAAAGAGCCGGCTCTGACATCAGCCCTCTAAACCAGTCAACTCGACTTCTTGATTTGGTGATGCATCATGTGCTTATTATATTAGCGCTCAGTCTTATGGGAAGAACTTGACACTTCAAAGTAATAAAGGTTGCCCCCAGGAAAGTTATTTAGCATGGTGGCAAGTAATTCTTTTTACTATAGGGCCCGGAGACCCAGCCTGATGGGAGCAAATAATGTAGAGCCCAGAATCATGGACAGAATTGCATATTGAGGATTAAAAAAAGCTATAAAACAGATTCCATTGGGGCCATAATTAAATCAACCCTGAGATTTTCCAGTAGCAAAGTAGCATAGTGTAAACTATTATGTTTAGTCAATTTCATCATAACAGTATGCTCAGTTAAAATAAGTTGCTGCAGGTGTTTATACTTGCCCTTTTACCGGTGTAACGTTAAACCAACTTTTCATCAAAGTTTAGGTTCATCTTAAAAACGGCGCTGCATGTCTTCCTCATAGCGAAAGCCTAGCTAGTTTATCGGCGGTCCTATCTTATGGTGCTAGCTTGTGTACGTATGGCTTGTGATAAAGATCCTATATGCCAGAGATGGCGCATTCCAAGCAGCGCCAATAGTATGAAACGGCACACACTTCCTGTCTCCTAAAGGGGCGTGGCCTCGTTTGAAAGTGTAGTGAACAGCGTGTGGATGGATGAAAAGTTAAATTTAATCAGACGGAAATTGCTTATCTCTCTGATAAAGAAAAGCAACGCTGTTCCATTAAAATCAATATTTTAGGTTTTGATCCGTATTTGCTTCCAAATCAGTAAATACGGACTACTGCAACATTAACATCTACCTCATCACCAATCCTCCTCTATACATGTTTACTCCCGGTCCCTGGGCGGTAGTAAAGATGGCGCCGCTATAACGTGTGACGTCACAGGATATTCATACGTATAGAGAGCCGAAGTCCCGCCCCTTACAGTGACCTCATGGGACCTTAATTCAGAAAAAATATGTAGTGTAGTACAGCAGTGAATGGGAAGAGGCACATTTTTTAAATCCTGTTTGAATTGAGCCATGGATTACAAACATGACAATTTAAAAGAGAATTTTTCAGAGCCGCTGCTCTTTTGAGTAATGATACATCCCATGCGACATTTAAGTATGAAGTCTTTCTAAATACATATTTTCACAGTCTTATACTTAAACAGTTTACCAATAAACTAAGACTTTCTTCGGTCACTTTTAAATTATTAAACATAATATTTGTAATCCATGGCTCAATTAAAACAGAATCAAAATTAATTTACCTCTCCCCATTCACTCCCATTCATATTTTTATTAGATAGGTTCCATGGACCGGAAATACAAGGGTGTGACTTTGCCTCTCCATTGCTTGGCCCTATGTAAATTAATAGACATACCACCAATCACAGAGTAGAATGTTAGCTAGCCTTTTTTCAATTCTTTAGCATATAAATATGTAGGCTACAAAGGTACGCCCAGATCCATAGAATGGGTATTACAAAACAGAAATAAAAAGAAAAGACAATACCATATAAAAATATATTTACATTTCTAAATGCCTGAGCATGTGTTATATCAATTAATATTATATTAATTTAATAACTTAAATGTCTTAATTGCTGTTTTATGTGTAATATTAAATAAAAGCGTGTTATGTTGCTGAAATTCATTAACAAATTAAAGGGAAGTTGGCTGGCAAACATTAATGCACTGGGCTGCCATGCCATACAGTATGTGGTCATTACACTGTGTTATGGACATTTGTTTCCAAAATGACACTTTTTTTCCAGATCCAACATGAATGCAGCCCTGCTTCCCGTCACATTTAGCAGTCTGCTGATGAGGTGGTGAGGGGGAAGTGGAGGCGGCGACAGCTGATCAGTGCACAAGTGTCAGGCCTGTTGATGGTTACCATGGCACTCAGTCTGTCGCATGCGTGTGTCCTTGTAGGCGCGTGTGTGTTTGAGACTGAAAACTTACATCGTCAAACAATGAAGTGTGACTGGCACTGTGTGTGTGTGTGTGTGTGTGTGTGTGTGTGTGTGTGTGTGTGAGAATGCAGAAAACATGGCATACTGTGGTTTGACATGCCCATGAAAAAATGTCATCATGGCTGCCGATTTACCGAGAGCTTATTTTTATTTATTTTATTCATCCTATTTAGTAAAAGTACTAATACCACAATGTAAAAATCATCATCATTTCAAATTCATTTGTGGCATTTGGGTCCGGAAAGGGCAGAGAAACTCAATTAGCTTTTCTTTTGGATTTTTCCATTACCTGGGGAACATTCTCTCCCACCCAGTACCTGCACTGCACAAAAACATGAATCTACTGGTTGGCATAATAAGTAGGAGAGATTTAAATTTAGATTTTGCAACCATGGTAGAAAGCTGAAATCAATGTGCTCTTTACATTCATATTATGCTGCTATAATGCTACCAAGTCAGTCTGAGCAGAGTACAGTACGTTATGTACTGTTTCAGCCTGCCGGAGGAATTCACATGCTAAGATGATTATGTTGTTTCTTGGGAGATCCACCCCCCCACACACACATAAATCCGCACCATCACCCTCCAAGACAAAAAAAACACAAGACAAGATGACAGAATAACAAATTACTCCAAAAAAGGGGAGACCAACGTTGTAACCCTTGATGAGGTATTTTGATATGGAACCAGATCTTACAGCTGGGCCACAGTGGTTCTCTTAGGCCACAACATTTTTGTCACATACAGCAAATATCTCCTCACTACCCCCTAGCTGCATGTCCCCTGAACACATTGTAAAAAAACATGTCTCTGTAGACAGTGCAGCATCTACAAACACCAACAAAAACAAACTGTGCCAACCTGCACCACCAAACATACAGTAATAACCGACAAGAAGGAGTTGGCGGTGGGGAGTTAGTGCGCAGAAGCACGTAAGGGAGGCAGAGGGGACGGGATGAGCTCGTCTCTTTTTGGTTGAAAATACTTTGAACGTCAACAAGAAATGCCGTCTCCCAAAATTGCTTAGAGCACCTATAAATTAAAAGCATAGTGGTAAGTGTACGATTGTTAATGCCAAAAGTACCATGACGTATGATAATTGGAACCATTTTGTGATGCTCACAATTAATAGGTGGTTTAAGTCTATGCTTCTTTGTTTTGAATAATTCCCAACCTTCCTTCGTGGAGGACACATTGTGTATTTGTCCAGAGACAGGGCAAAGGACAGGTAACCTTCAGCTGGCCAACAAGCTCAATCGCAAATGACAGTAATCCTGACTCTGGGTGGAAGCCTAAACTCCGGTGGATTTCTGAGGACTATGGTTAATTGCTCCTCCGATATGTGCAGGGTAAATCCAGACAGCTAGCTAGACTATCTGTCCAATCTATGTTTTCTGTTTGCACGACTAAAACAACCTTTTAACGTACACGTGTTCCACCAAAACAGGCTCCTTCCCTAGCTTATTTAGCAGAGGTGTCGTTGCTCCGTCCGGAGCTTAGCCCCACTCAAGACGATAGGGATTGGTTTAAAGAGATGTCAGTAAACCAAAGCAAGTTTTTCTCCCATCCGGGAATGCTGTGAGGACAACTGCTGCTGCAGCTCAAACACTGATGTGAAACTGTGGTTTGACTGCGCTAGGTCACATGATGCAGGAGCTGGCTTGACAAAAAGGAACGTGCCTATTGTTACTGTTCCAAAGAGAGATGTGGAGAAAGCCAAAAAGGATTAGAAACATGGTGGAGAGTGGACTGCTGCTGGCAGTGTTTGATGTTTGGAGACAGCAGCCGTGGGTAACCTGTTAATTACGTTCAGCTTCGGAGTGAATAGAGCCCACAGGCAACGGGGGGGGCGGCTGCCTCGACACTTGGGAGCAGGAGAACATGACCTCAGTGCCTTCCATAGAGCGGGACCGTAACACAGGCACAGAATACCAATATCCATGTTTTGAGTCGATTTAAGAATATTCCGTATTTACCCCAGAATTCCAGACACAGTTACCTGTGGTTGTGACACATACTTTCCTGCAAATTGTGTAAGTTTGTGTAGAAAAGTAAGCATGACAAAACCCGAGAAGGTTGCCATAATGATAATGTTAAAATGACAGCTAATTGCCTCAGCTGACCAACTGTGATCTGTTTTGACGCTGCACACAAACAGCCTTAACGGGATTGGTTACCCCGTAAAGTTGTGGGTGTGTAGCGAGTCACCTGCAGCTCTTGATCTTGATCTAACAACTCACTGTGGCCGCTCCTGACTGTTCCATTACTCTTTGCAATGTGTCCAACTGTAAAATGCCCAAAATTACCTTTTTGTTTTGTAGACCCATTTTGAACAATATAGCGGTCAGGCTCACTGACGAATGCATTGCACATTCTGTGATTGTTTCAACATAAAAGTCAATGCTTTTAACGTGAAGCTGCAGTAGTGGCATGGCATCTCAAATCAATTTCAACCGAGTGATTGAAATATGTCGGATATCAATATTTGATTGGATTTCATTGGGATCCCCATTAGCGGATGCTAAGGGATGGGAAAGCTTTATCCTGAAGACCCTAGACTGGCATCCTGCCCAGGTTGTATTCGCCTCCAATCGCTCCATTGTAGAATAAAAAAACTCCTAAAGTTTATTTATTCATAACCTTATACATTCTATGCTCATTACACACAAAACAGTTGGCTTTTGCTTGAGGCATCCCCCCTCTAAACACTGCCTGTGCATGCTGTCAGTGAAACTGTGCTGCCATGTGAGAGCTGTGGCAAACTGCTGATCCACAATGCAACCATTCTGATTAAGCTGATTAAAGCAGCCAGTAGCACCAAACCACTAATTTCAATATTTATTGCACAGTTGATGTTTTGTACACACATGTGCATGCAGCTGAGTGGGGCTACAGAAGATTGCAACTAAAGTTCTGCATAGAGAATTTAGATCTTGCTGAAGTCTGAGTACTGTTGTATTCACAGTTCTCCAAAGTGAGCTGTAAGGGGTTAGTGGCATTCAGGGAGTCTTGAAATTGAAAAGTCAAGGAATGAATGTAGCCGGAGATGGTTCTCGCAGTTTTATAGTAATTTAAATCCCTGAGAGTATTTGAGCGCAACGTGAACACTGGGATTGTGCGGCTCACTTAGTCATCTTGCAGGGACACTCTGGCATTGTGTGGGAGGCAGACCCAACCTGCAGTGTTACATAAGAACAGTTATAATGCCATATAATTTAGCTACCTTTGATGTGCTGTCTCTCTTTCTACACATAACCCACTTAGAAAAACATGCACTCAGCACAGCAAGCACAAACGTAGATGACCCTCCCTCCCCCTTTTCAAACACACACACACACACACACTGACATACCGCCACAGAGCCCCCCCCCCTGCAGATCCAAAAGTGTTTCTTCAACACAGGCCCTGGTCATTTAAGTACTGTCCATTGATAACTTTAGTGGGCTTATTGCACTTCAAGACTTGTCCAGCAAGATTTGCCAAAGTCACATTGGTGTGATTGCATTCACAGTAACATCCTGGAGTGTTATTGAGCCGGTCCAGTGTTGTTGTCTTTGTTGGTGATGATGACAACAAGGATGATGATCATTGTGATGTGATTGCCAAAAAATCATTATCGTAACAATGTGAATCTTCGGTCTGACAATACAGGGACTTTATTTATTTAACAGGGTTTCTTGATTCACAATAAATGTGCACATAATCAAGCAACAATGGATTGATTCCTGTTATGTGCGGTTTTACTTAGAGTGCAATACTGAACAAATGTCTGAATCATAGTCCTGGCTTGTCATTAGGTGGCTAAGTGCAATTATTTAGCTTCTATCTCTTATTCCATCTCGTACATGATAAATGTCTTTGCTGGTTATTATGGGGGATGTCATACAGGCTGATTCAAAACTAATTTACTTGTCATTAGGGAAACGAAAACACATTTTAAATACAGGGAGACACTGAAGGAAGACAATGTCAAGGAGACGGCTGAGGCTACTGTGAAAATGCTGCTATTGATATGCATTTAGCAAAAGGTATACATTCCCTGTCTCCCTTCCAGAAAATAAAAGTCTATTGTATTTGTTCTCTCTTTTCTCAGAGAGCTACCTCGGTGGATGGAAAAGACCTGAACGAAGGTTGCAGCACAACTGAGAATCACAACTCTTTCTCTGTCACCATGGAAACCATTGAACAATCAGAGCTGGCGATGGACTGTGAAGTAGAGGTCTCTGTGGCTAATTCCCCTGAACATGGGAAGGATTTCAGTGCAGATGATGAGCAAAATGGTTCAGAGACAGACTTATCAGATTTCCCAGGGGAAGCAGCGGTACATGGTAAATTATTAACTGACCTTCCATCTGGCACCGTTGAGATTGACAAGCCTGACTGCTCTGAGACCAGCATTTGCAGTGAAATGCCTTGTCAGGGTCAAAATGAAGCTTTGATATTAGAATCAGGGCATGAAGAGCTCAACAGAAATGAGTCAATCGCCTCATCTGTGTCCGACACACTCTCCAGTGCTGACAGTGTATATGAGAACGAGGCCCTTTGTAAGAGGCAGGACATACCAGAACAAGATCCTGAGCAAAAACAAGTTCCTGAGTCTAACCAGTTTCCTGAGCCAGAACAAGACACTGAAGCAGAGCAGTATCCTGATCCAGAGCAAGACCTTGAACCAGGGCAATACCCTGAGCCAAAGCAAGACCCTGGACCAGAGCAATGCCCTGAGGAAGAGGAAGACATTGAGCTGGGGCACTTCCCTGAGCAAGTGGAAGACCTTGAGCTAGGGCATCACCCTAAACAAGAGGAAGACCTTGAGCTAGGGCACCGCCCTAAACAAGAGGAAGATCTTGATCTAGGGCCCCACCCTAAACAAGAGGAAGACCTTGAGCTAGGGCACCACCCTAAACAAGAGGAAGATCTTGAGCTAGGGCTCTACCCTGAGCCTGAACAATACTCTGACACAGACCAGTACCCTGAGCCGGAGCACTACCCAGAGCTAGAGTTATACCCTGAGCCAGAGCCTGCGGATAATGAACTTAGCTTTGAAGGCGGTGGATATCAAAATGTAACAATAGACACAGAAGAAGACCCAGATACACATGACATCCAATTTGAACCACCCATTACAGAGGAGTCAATATTAGAGCAGTGTATTAGAGAAGAGGCAATGTCAGATGTTTCCAATGACTTCTGCCAGGACCAAATGGACGAATGCCTGGACGCTGAGATTGCGGCAGCTTCCTCAGACAGTGATAATGATGAAAAATGGAGAACAATATTCTCTTCTTCTATAAATAGAGAAGACGACGACTCATATTTGGACAGTCTTCAGCTGAGTGCCCAGGAGTTGTTTGTGCAGAAAGTTGAGGTGACAGACTTTGAGGAACAAGACCACGATGTTGAAGAAGTTAGTTTTGAGGTTCCACAAGTGGAAGAAGTTTTAGAACAACCTGAAGATAAAATGTCCTTTCCTAGCCCTCCACAAGAGGTTAAATATAACCCTTTAGGCCTTCAATGTTTGTCCAAAATCTCTGAAGATGACAGTGAAAATGGCAGAGATGCCAATCATAATCACACAACCCACCATAAGCACATCAATGCAGATTTGAACAAGAAGCTACCTAAAGACTTCTGTGTAATACAAGAAACCAAGAGCAAGAATGTTAGCACAGAGCATGTGGATTTTCAGCTGGCTCGTAAACAGTGGCGAGAAATGGAGGAGCAGACCATGAACAAGGTTGTCTTACCTACAACTAAGCAGCCCAGCTTCCATGGCAGCCACAGCTTCATGTACACACCAGTCCGCAACATTGAAAGAACTCACAAGAAAGCCCATGACCTGGAGAACTTAAATCTGGTTGGCGATTATCCTCACACCCAATTCAGTCCTTGCTCAGAAGATTCTGGCCTGGATGACTCCAGTTACAGGTCCCCTTTCGATGACCCAGAAACACAAGTTGAAAGGGAGATTCGCATATCAATGGAGCGGGAGGAAAACTTCAGGAGAGAAAGGGTCTTCTCAAGGATGGGCAAATCCACAGATTGTGCTCCATCACGAAGTATCCCAAGATCTAAAAGCACTCCACTAACACCATCATTCATCATCACCTCCTCACCCACTAAGGAACCGCTGAAACATGAAGTATCTGCAAACATTATCATTCTCGACCCTGGCAATGATTTCACCTCGAGCCCAAGATTTGGCAAAGACCACGTGGCAGCTCAGTCTGGCGAGTGGCGCTCCGAGGACAGCAACTCCAACCTCATCATCCTCGAAACATCCAATCTTATTATTCGCAGTGCCTCTGAGTTCTCTCTTAACAAAGCCTGTGAGCAGCCCCAGGAGAAAATGTTCCTGAACAACCCCTTTTTCAAGCTGCGTTCAAGAAGCACAATGTCACTAGTGGATGAAGAGATTAAGATGGTGAATCAGAGGGAGGACGATCTGAGGAAAGAGAGGGCAAATCTATATGGCGAAGACAGGTTCAATAATGAAAGGCTATTGTCAAATAACAAAGACACTTTGGCATTTGACAATTCAGGTACGTCAGCAGAATACTGACTACAACACAATACATTATTTACAATACTCTGTACACATAGCTGTTTCTACCTTTCCCTCTTTGTGCGAATACATTTAAGCTAATGATGCTGTTTGGACTTTGTTATTAGTGGATGTACCATTGAAGTGCAAGTCCTCGCCATCATCACCAATGAAAACAGCCTACAGGATGGATCGCTCTGCCTTGTCCTGTGATCACAGAGTAAGCTCTTGCTCAAACATTTCCTTTTTTGAAAATCTTATTTCACTGTTGCAACCTTCAAGAAAACGTTTTTAATTGTTCTATGTTTTTTTTTACTATACTTAATGAAAAATGTTTCCATCATAACTATTTATTATGTTACACATAAGACTGAAACGGAGCAAAATGTAGTTTGGTGTAATTACCATTACATTGAAACTGATTTACTTATTCCACCTTTAGTCTAATGACCTGAGAGAGGAGGTGGGAGTGAAGGAGGTGGAGGTGGAGGAAGTGCTTTGAAAGCAGGTAAACAATCAGCTGTTTTTCTCAGTTTCCAGAGGTCTACACAGGAGGAAGACGCAAGAGTTCCATGGCTCTGCGCTGGGAGGCAGGAGAGTTTACAAAAACCGAGTGAAGAGGACACGGTCAACCGTTTGCCCTATAAGGCCATTGATTGTCAATGTTATACTCATTCAAGTTAAATGCAGTGTTGCAGTTGTTTGTTTCATCTTGTGACATAACTTAAACGCTCAGCTTCTGTAATGCTTTGGACAAAACTAGCAAGACAATGAGAATGTTTATGGCCACATTACTTTGGACAAGGTGTATAGAGTTGTATACTGTACCATGGACATACCAGGGACAAATAAATTCCATATGGCCAGAGGGTGTGGGTTATTTTCAGCTCTGGCGTGGCCTCATCACTTTAGAATCCAGACTCATTGCTGGAAGGCTGCAGCATGGTTTCAGCTCTTACTAGGCTTCAGCTTCTACTACTTGTTGGAGTAGCAAAATAACGTTTTTTACAATATTGACAAGGGCAGTGCCAACACACAGTTTCAATTTAAAACAAATTATCATAAACAATACAAATATTTTGAACTGTGGTGATGGAAAACACAAGAGGAAAATCCAGGTTGTCAGCTTATGGGTCATGCAATCATTTTCAATAACTGCATGCCTCCTTGTGGATTATCCCCTGCCTATTGAAGAACTGTTTTTATGGTCTAATCCAGAAGCACAGAATCTCAAAAATCTGCCAGGGTAAAAAACAAATACATTTTTAAACATTTGGCTTTTCTATGAGGATAGTAGGATATGACTATACAGTACTCACATGTCATAAGTAGCCCACATTAAGAGTTAGTGGTCGTGTATGAGGCTTCAGGAGTTTGAGTTAGAAGAATCAAGTGGCCATTGAGTGTAGGTTTATTGCTAATACAATACTGCCTGTGGTGTTTTATATTGGTCTTCTGTATGTATGTTTTCATTTATTTGAATTGTGTTTTCTATAGCACTGCTCTTGAAGGTCTGACTAACCATACAGTCACATTAGCTACAAAACACAGTGAGAAGCACTCGCTTGATGGGCTTTCCTGGCCATGCCTACCCACTTCTGTCTTGATAGTAACATGCTATTGTCTAGGGTTTGCAAGAGGTCTTATAAGTCACTTCAGAAGTATTGTCAAGTCACAAGAACAATGTTTTTGGATTCAAAAGCATTTATTTTTCGATACAATTAACAAAATATGAGATGAAATGCCAAACGCATCAGATATATATTTGTAAATACAATGTCCTGAAGAGTTTCGGCCATCTTGAATGATTTTCGACTCGAGCGACCACTGCACATATGTCACGCATGTTCACTCCGATTGGCAGTCGCTTTGTCGCATGGCGCAGCATTTGCATGAAATAGACTTCTTGTCTATTCTCACCCTGCCTTGCTTAGCAGGCTCGTTGCTGGCAAACCGACACCCCCACTGAAAATGGTAGCCTGTTGCTTTTTCACAGTCTCTTGTAGCTAATGTAACTGTAGGGCCAGGGCTTAAATTCAGTTATTGTTAGGGGACGGTTAGATGCCACAAAGATGACATGTTAAAGTGAGGGTAGTGATCTGGAGCCGTCTAGTGGCCTCAGAAATGAAGAAAAGAATTCACGGTGGTTCACATGTGGCCATCACTTAATAAGCCAAGCCAAGTTCGTAGATTTGCGATTGAGCATTGGTCTGGGAAGTCTGCTCTGTAATTTCTCTGGACAAGGCGTGACCAATGGGCATAGTTCAAATGACTCTAGCCAATTGGATAGTCCTTTAACCAATAAAACCAACGATCCGGATGACGTAGCGGCATCACAGGTTGCTGCGCTTCGGTTGCGCTTTGGTGGCCACGATGTTGGATAAAAACAAGAAGCTCCTTGGTCGCTTCTCCATTGTCATTGTGCTAAACCTGCCAATAGTGCGCCAGGTAGATGTGCCAGTTTGGGTTGGTTCCCGCAAAATTGTGAACCAAAGCAGGAGAATTAAACATGCAGGTTTCCAGACCAAGGCGCAGACCAAAATCAAATCACCGGCAGAGTGGGCGGGGTTTAACCAGTCTAGGGCATCAAGGGGGCCGTAAAAGTTAAAACAACTAGCCAAGAGATGCTAAGACTTTAGCTTCTCCTTCTGTGGGAGATCTGCAGAGTTGGTGATACTTCTCTGTGGATTTACCACTACGAGCAGCACCTTTCACATTGCTCATGTCCACTGGACCCATTATGCAGCACTGAGGTTAGTTGAACCACACATTGATGGGAAAAGACTTTGAAACCAACAGCAAATCTGCCTGTATCTATGGACTTC
This sequence comes from Etheostoma cragini, assembly GCF_013103735.1. Taxonomy (NCBI): domain Eukaryota; kingdom Metazoa; phylum Chordata; class Actinopteri; order Perciformes; family Percidae; genus Etheostoma; species Etheostoma cragini. Next base: position 7,102,850 of record NC_048428.1, on the reverse strand, counting down.
AGAAGTATTTCTCTGCTGCGGCTCAGCGAGGAAACCCAGAACAGAGGAGACAAACCTCATTCTAGCTTTAGCTGAACATTAGAATCCATTAGTACACAGAAGGACTGTGACTTTTGAATCTCATTCTTTTTAGGCGGTTTTCACGAACCATTTGTACAATTAGCAATGAAAAGTATTGCGCTGTAAATTGTATGTATTCCACGTATGTATTAATATAAGCACTACAATAACTGCCGCTGTATAAGAGCATTGTGATCCGCATAGGGAGTAGAACCCTGTTTACACTCTACATACCTCCTCTATTGTTCGTTTTCCTTGTTCCCTTCTATTTATTAAGTTCATTTAATGCTATTCAACCTTCCTCTTTTTGTAGTAGGCTATTTTAATTGTCACTAGTGCTAGGCAACCCCCCAACCAATATATATACATATTGGGCTCCTCCTTCAGCTCATCCCCTCACATGCTGTCTTTATAGATAGAAAAGGGCACAAGCCAGGAACTATCCCCCATTCACAAGACAGACTAACTAACTAACTAATTAACTAACTAGGGACTAGGTCAGGGTGGATGGTGGGTCCTAAAACACAGGGCTTTCAAGCAGGGCAGTGAAGTTTATGTCCCGGAAGACGTTAAGGGGAAAACAGAAGATTTTCACCCAGGAAATGGATGTTTCCTGGGTGTAGGAAGTACACTTTAGCGGACCGGTGTTTTAACCCGCTAAACCTGTCACGCAGTAATTTTGTAGGATCATATGACTTGTTTTGCATAAGTTATCATACAATATCATACAACCCTGTTCATTAGCACACGTTGAGTTACACTATGAAGAGATTGCTCACAAGGCCAGTATGTATGTCCAGGAAGAGCAATGATTAGTGACCAATAAGTTTCTTAACATACATATGACATGTGACTATTGTATTAAGATAGGCTTGATAAAATGTGAACCTTTCCTTTTTATGAAAGATGATAATTTGTTGAAAGTAAACTGAAGTAGTGTTTTTTAGCTAATATGCCTGAATGTTAGACAAATGTGTCATTGAGTCCACTCTTTGCTAAACTTTTCTTGACATTATAAATGTAAGCCAGATTTGACAACACATTTTAATGTTATTGTATGTCTTGATTAAGCAAAGGCTACGTTGCTCACTGTATATTAACTGTATTTTCGTACAATGCTTTTTTTTGCTGCAGAGTAATATGTCAAGGTGAGCTGGACGGACATAGATCAGCACAACATACAAAATTAGATTTTAGTGAACATAAAAGTGTATGAATGAATATACACAGTAAAAAACTAAATGCATTTCTTTTTTCAGTTTTCTCACACCCTGAATGATACTTCAGGACCCAGAACAATTTGAGTTTAGCCTGAACTAGTAAATTATTCTGTATGACATACAGTAGGACAATCCAATGACTACAGGGGTTAGTAAACAGCGCTGTCATAGTGCTGAAAAGGACCAATGACATTTTGTGGAAAGTGGACGTCCATTGTCTGAAATGTCATTGCTTTGGAAATTCCAAATGATAAAGTAAGTTAGACACAAATGAAAGTATTTTATTCTTTATACAATAGAGCTATAAATGATCACTTACAGTGAAGCTACAGTATACTTACATAAACTTCTGGTTAATATTCAATCAAATTCAGATTTTATTTTACAATATTCAAACCGCAAGTGGCTGACTTTATGGTGAATTTCATGACCATGTGCAATATATTTTCAAAAAAGATCTTTCTAAAATATAAACGTAGGTATTTGATGATTGTATTAGATATCTTTTTCATTATTTATAAAGCCTTGTTATTACCAGCTTCTCTGAAAAGCATCTTCTAAGAGCGTGTTACGTTCTTGACTCAACTCACCTAAAACAGCATTGTTTTTGTTTGATTGTATGCTTCTTTGTGAAATTATAGCTTACAAATCTCAAGGTTGCTTGCTGATGTTTGAACATTCTGTGAAACAAATCCCTGACATGGCTTTTTGGGGTCTTATTCAGGCTCTTTGTGACTAAAAATGCAGGGGCTTTTTACTTTGTATTCCTTGTGCAACTATTAAAGAGATGAGTGCAACAATAAACAATGTCTATGAAGAGCCCTGGCTAGCTTTATTTGTTGGGGTAGATGAGCGTGGAGTGTTTATTAAGATATTATATGCGTGCAAAGATAACATTTAAGCCTGAGGGTGAGACAGGAGTGACAATTGACTCATCCTCTGGGGACAAGGGCATACACTGGTAGAAAGTCCATAAAATTAAGTGCCAATACAACAGGTTAACATGAAGGAATCTTCCATATTTAGATTTTTTGGATCAACAGAAATGTTCGTAAATTAACGGAAAAGGTACAAGAAAACACACACACACACACACACACACACACACACACACGCTTTGCTCCTTTTGTGTCCAACATTGTATTCAGTGATAGAACACCAGCTTAATCACTCGGGTAATATCGGACTATTTTGAAATAGGATTTTTAAAATTAGAGGCTTAAATGTCCAATTAAAGCTATATTTGAAATGTTTTTCAGGCTGTTAATTAAAGCAATATTGTGACTATTTGTCAGGCTACTCTAAAAAGGAATCTTCTTGTTAAGATGGAATCATTCCACCTCAGTGTGATAGAACGCCGCTATAGGCCCAGACTGCTGGGGAACTTCCCATGATGCACTGAGCACCTCTTTCTTCCTCCCTCTCTATAACATCACAGAGTACGGTCTAGACCTGCTCATCTATGAAAAGCGCAAAGAGATAACTGTTGTTGTGATTTAGCACTATATAAATAAAATTGAATTGAATATTGTTAGGGAGTGAGGAGTCGCAGCGTCCGCCTAACCCGGCCCACCGGCTTCTTGTCATAGTTGTCAGATCTATCTATCATATAATCAATAATGTAATACAACTAGTGGGAGGCAGGGAGATACAGCCCGATCCGGTTGGGGAGAGTTCTAGCCTGACCAGGCTCCTCTCTTTACCCTGTCTCTCTTAGTTATGCTGTAATAGTTTGAGACAGCTGGGGACTTCCTTTTACACACTGAGCTCCTCTCTCCTCTATCTTTCTATCTTCCCATTTATGTCCATCCATGTCCCAGAAATGCTTGTAACTAAACTAGCTCTGGGGAGTCATTCCCTGGAGTCCTTATGTTCTTTTTCCCCCAGCATGTTTCCTCGGATCAGGGAGGCTCCAAAATCATGTTTGCAGCTGTCGCCATGGTCCATAAAACAAAAGTAATCCAACTAACAGGAACAAGAGACAAATAACTCCACGAACGAGAAGATAGAATGGAAAAAGCCCGAGAACTGACACACTACGGCAACAAACATAAACAGCAACAGAAACAAAATCATCCCATATAATATAGTACAAGTTGGCTGATTTATAGGTTCCTACCCTATTCGTATAGTTATTATAATAAGAATGATGGACAAAACTACAAAAACAAGACCCACGTTTCATGAAACCAGAATAATAATTTAAGTGGGCTAATGTAACAGAAATATAGGTTAACTAAGTTAAGAACTGATTTGAACATTGGTACAAGCAATTAAACATTATAGAATGATACACCAGAGATAACAGAAAGAAAGAAAAAAGTAATTACTTCTGAAATTGGCTATTTGTTATTATTATATTAGCAGGGAAAGAAAATTGTCCTTGAATAACGGAAACATATACTGCAGAGACTAGGGGTGGGAACAATAATCAATTCTTAGATGATTCCCTCTAGAACAATTCGATGCTCGAGGCAGAGAAGTCAATCAACTCAACTCTCCATAGGGACCAAAGTATGGTGGTGGGCTGGTAGCTACTTCACCTAGGGGCACTGCCAAGGTGCTCTTGAGCGAGGCACCGAACCCCCAACAGTTTGAGCCGCTTTTCCATGGGCAGCCCCCCCCCCACTCTGACATCTTTCTATTAGTGCATGTATAGGTACTGAGCACGTGTGTGTAATTCAGGCCTGTGTGTATTGTGTGTAATAACAAGAGAGTGAAACATTGTAATTTCCCCTGAGATTAATAAAGTATACATTATTTAAAAAAACTGACGCGCTTGGTCGGGACTATTGGCGTCCCTTTTGACGCGGTTAGGTTAAGGAAAAGCTTGTGGGAAAAGGGAAAGGTTGTGGGTGGGTTTACGGGTCAGTGACACACGAGAATAATGGGCCAAATAAAGAAGAAAGCGTCTTCCTTGACACGCGGCAATATCGGGACGGTTAACCCTCATGTTGTCTTCAGGTCCAACTGACCTGTTTTCATACATCAGTGTTGTTTTTAATTTACCCCAAATAACATGACTGATTCCAAACAACGCTCTTTGGCAAGTACAAATCTCTATTTTCATGAATTTTGGGGTGTCTTTTTCAATTTTATAGCGTTTGAAAAACAAATTGAAGTGGTTTTGAAATAGTATTGAGTAAAAGTTGACATATTCCAGTCTGTTAGTAACCATCAACATACTGTACATTCCTTTAATTTGAGTCCAAATAATTCCTAATTTCTGCTTTTCTAACTCAAACATTAGGTTTAATTTCCTATATGTCAGTGTTACGTAGTGTTGAAAACGTCAAAAAAAGTAACAAAACATTGAAAATAAGCGTCAAAAGTGTTGAAAAAAGAGACAAAAGTAAGAAAAAGTTAGAAACATTGATAAACCGCGTCAACAATAGTGTTGATTTTCAATATTTGACGGGAAGACAACACAAGGGTTAAGGCCACACGCGGGACCCCAACCCCGTTCTCCTGGTGAAAGTCCTGTGTTTGACCCATCCAGCCCCCCCCGCCAACCTCCCTATGCAGATTTTCCCCGTCCACCCCCCCGCCAACCTCCCTATGCAGATTTTCCCCCTTACATAGTACTCGCTCGCTCTAGGTGCTGCTCCCCCCTGTATGTTCTACACACGCCGAAGGGCGCTTTTGTCGTTGCATCAGACGCAGACAGCCACCGTCCAAACGTCCATATTTGACGTGTTTGGAGTGAGAACAGGTTGTCTGACCAGCTCATGTTTCATGTTCTAAGAAGCCAATTGTCCACCTTTAAACGTGATTTAGCGTCTGACATGGAAGATCAGTGTGAGAGAAGGTGACTTTCACAAGCATGGAAAGACTACACAATAAAAACCCCAGTAGACAAAACATGTCTTTAAAAAAACTTGTGTGTGACAAATTCTGTATTCGACAAAATCTAAGCTTTGTCTAGCTGCCTTGTCTTGGAAGTGATTAGAACTGAGTAGCGGACTCAGATTTATGTGTATATTTTTAAAAATCATGCATGGAAATGTACATAAATTGTTGCATTGAGATGTATCGTATCACGTTGGATTCTGAGTCGGGATCGAATCGTGAGGTGCCAAGAGATTCCCACCCCTAGATACGTTTTACAAGACATTATCGTAGATAATTACACATTTGCAATAGCGTTTATAAATGCTGCCAGGAACCCTGTGTTTCCCATTAGGAACACCACTAACACCATCTTCTTGACTTTAGATACCTGAAAGAAGAGAAATATGTAAGAGAAGCAGACCATGAGTAAAACAAGCCAAAATAAAGAGTATGGTGTGTGTTAACCAGTCTCACCTCTCTATGCTGCTGCCTCTCCAGCTGAGCAAACCAAAGCCTCTCTTTGTCGTCACCGTTGCGGTTTCCTGTGAATTCATACACATTTACTGCGGCATTTAGTCCCATATGTTTGATAGAGAATAAAAACATGCATAACTGCACAAAATGATTCAAATAATCCACAAGAAGAGCATGGTCAAATTATTAGTTATATTCAGCTGCACTGAATATAACAGGAAAGCCCTGCAGCGCATAGTGAACACAGCTGGAAGGATCATTGGTGCTTTACTCCCCTCCCTGAAAGACATTTACACATCCCACCTCACCCGCAAGGCCACCACAATCGTGAGTGATTCAAGTCACCCCGCTCACAATTTGTTTGATCAACTGCCCTCTGGAAAGAGGTAAAGAAGCCTGCGCTCCCGCACCACTAGACTCACAAACAGCTTCATACACCAGGCTGTTAGGATGCTGAACTCTCTCCCCCCTCTACCCTCAGTTACATGAATA
>NC_048428.1:7074178-7096673 GCF_013103735.1 Etheostoma cragini | reverse complement strand
AAACGCAATTTCGATTTCTTTGTATGTTTTTGACATGTGAAGAAATTGACAATAAAGCAGACTTTGACTTTGACTTTGTCAGACTCGCTGACAGCCGACTCTGGAACAAACCTCCCTTTAATATTAGGTCCTCCGCTGCTGCCGAGATCTTTAAGCCTCGTCTCAAAACACCTTTTGACTCTTTGGTGTATGATTTAGTTAAGGGACATTTAAATAGAAGTGTGTTGTCTGTGTGATGTTCATTGTGTCTATATTTGTATTGTCTTCCCTTGTTTTTATGACATAATATAACTTAGTACAGCACTTTCTTCAGCCTCGGTTGGTTTTAAATGTGTTCTATGAATGTCTTGACTACTTGACAGCATCTCTTTGCACTCCATGCATGTTCGGAGATATGAAAACCAACATTTTAATTTTTTTTTACTTCTACCAGGCGATTAATCAGTATATTGTAAGACCTGGATCCAAAAATGTCATCATGAAACGTGTTTCTTTGCCGTGGCTGTTGATGTCTTCACCCTTGTACTATATGTGTAACTGCTGTCTAGCTCTGTGTGGATTTCTCTTTTCATTTCTTCTTTTTGAGCGGAGTTGCTTGGAAAACGCAAATCAAAGTAAAGTATCGTATGGTTTATGGTTTTAGTATAAATACATATTTTTTTCAGGAATATTGCAGTGCAGAACACCTGCACATTAGTACATCATGGTGAAAAAACACAGTGTTCCCACTGCTGTCCCTTTAAATGAGGACAGAGTTCATATTAGGTCCGTAATTCGGAGCAAAGAGAGGTGACATTTTCAAGCTATTTAGCTGCCACATTCATACACACATAAATACAAACACAAACACACACACACACACACACAGACAAATCCTTTTAGTTTTTTGTCTTAATGAGTAGGAACAGAACAATTGATTTTGTCATTGCAAACAGCACGCTCCGCTGATTGAATCAAACAAAGTCATTTATAACTAATCCACATCTAACAGAAGAGAAAATTTAAAACACATATTGAAGAGTTCACTGGTGTCACACACAGTGAGGTATCACACCACTAGTGGGTCCTACTGGGTGATCCTAGTGCCTGCACTAATTTAGCTCTTTTTAGGGGTTCTGAAGCATCCGTAAACTGCTAAATGCTGACTTAACCTACTTACAATTGCTGTAGACTGTATGTCAGAGGTCATACGCCCTTTGGAGAAACGAGGGCTTAAGTGTCTTGGTCAGGTACACATTAGTGGATGTATCGCAGCAGGAATTGAACCCAAATCTCCCACACCAAAGGGCTGTGTTGTGTCCACTGTGCCAAAAACACCAACGGCATGTATCAACGAATATCACGGCATCATGAAACTAAACCCAGAACCTAGACACCTAGCTCATTCAGAAAAACATTCAGAGCCATTTTCAGAAATAGTGCAGGTCAGGAATTTTTCATAATCACATATATCTCAGATTTTCCAAGTTACTTCTTTTTCCACAGATAAATATCCTATTTCATATGTAATAGCACCTCTTAATGTAATGGCCCTGTGACTCAGCATTGAAGGAAGTTTTCTCAGAATAGTTGGTGTCTTTCTAGTTACATAAACTCCATAGTGATGTTAAAAACCACAGTTAGCACTGTGGAATAACACAAAAAAAAAATGTATAGGGTTCCAGGTACCCTTAAAGCAGGCATCCTAGAATCGAGGGGGGGTTATGTAAGTCCTCATAAATCTTTCACCGTGAGTTCTACGGTAACCCTTTACTTGAAGATACAGTATAACCATAAGAGTGACGTGACACTGTCATGACAGTAACCCTAACCATAACTTGTCATGACAAAACCGAATGAAACTTACTAAAAGAAGCGTTGTTAATAATGTTTATGACATGTTGATGTGAGTGTCATGACACATTTGTGGACATTCCTTCAAGTCAAGTGTAACCATTAAAACTTTGTCAAAATGCAATTCTATTGTCAGTCCAACAATCAGCCATTTTGTTTGACCTTCACTTTGAAGCCTGAGATGGTACTTACTTCTAGTCTGGAGTCTGTAGGAATGGTTTTGGAGCAGCAGGTGAGCCAGAACAATCCACAGCAGCCATCCAGTCAGCACGGCTGAAGACCAGGGGCTGGGTAACGGCAGCGTCTGCTGGACAACACCCAGGAACGCACACCCCACTGGGAGGGAGAGAGGACCAGTCAGTGTTTCAACATCAGGGGACGCACTATGCATTGCAATGACATGGCTTAATGCTACAATTGTTGTTTTCTTTAAAATATGAAAGATCTTGTACACTTATCATGGCACAGTGCATAAAAATAGGATGTCTGGTGATATTTTTAATTCAACTTATCATCAAATCCTACAACAGCAACAACAAATCCCATGTTTAAACCCAAACCAACAAAGAATGTCTACGACTAAAAAACTGTCTCCAAAACCTGGTATATAGGAAAATATGCCATCACGTTGTTGAATGTCGCTATCACGACATTACTTACGATATATAAAGTGTATTCTGTCTTTCTGCTAAAAAATCTTGTTGAATTTAAACAGAAAATCATTTCCAACATTCTTTTATTAAACATAAAAGGTACTATTAAAAATAGAATGACAGTACCCATATATTTTTTCAACTAACGCAAATATGTTTTTGCGATTTGTCGCAGCCTGTCGCTGTATTTATACTGTATACTGTATTTGTACTTTATGCATTTATTGCGCCAGTTGATGATGATAAAAAGCGATATTGTGCAGCCTTACTCAAAACATTTCAATGAGTCACACTGTTGCCGTGGGTAACATGTTCTTTCATTAACATGAACACGCACACACACATACTGTAGTTTGTTTTGACTCCATCCTGTGGGTACGCGATCTGGGCTGCCTGCACAAATTCGACATGCGCAATATCTTTGCGCATGTACAGATGATAATCATGTATGACAATGCCCAATCTGTTCCATTCATTTCACTGTGCTCTGGTGGAGGAAACTGAAGGTTTGCAGCAACAGAATGAAAGACTTCATTCCACATGTAAGCAAAATGGTGTATGTTCATGTAACATGTAACATCCTCCTCCTTTATCATTTAGGGTTGCAACCCCGTAACAACCTCGTAAGCTACATTTACAAACATCACAACATCCCCACACTCCATGTCACAAAAATAACTAGCTATGTTTCCATCCACACGTTTTTTATCCAAATTAAGTGATATTGAATAAAAACTGTCGTATGTTAGCGTTAAAATTCGATGGAATCTTATAAATATTGACTCAGAGGAAATACGTCCAGTCTCATTGGATTTTCTCTTGATCAATATACGGCTTGTTGAAACGTTATTTGACAAATAAATAATGAATTGCGATTAAGTTTCAGGTCAGTTTATGGTTGCAACCCGCCACAAAACAAAGAAGAAGAAGTTTTAGTTAATTTCCACCCAGTATTCCCTCTCTGTCTGCACGCATGGCAGATGTCAACAAAGACAGATGGAAGTGGACGGACGAGGGGACAAGAGACTTTCTGAATGTAATTTATCAGGAACTCCAAAAGGAAATGGCCAACAAAGGTAAGGACAAGCCGTGGGACGTCCTCAGGAGTAAAGGGAAGGTGCTCGAACAGCGAGACATGTCTCAAAAAAAGAGTTGTCTCGCAACGGTGCCGGGGGAAAATAAAAGCCAGGTTGCATCTGCATCGTCATAGCAATGTGTTGATAGTGTTGTTGTTTTCTTATTATATCTCAATATGTCGCTATCAGCTGGCACATAAGCACTATCATAACTTCTCCAAATTTGATCATGTGTTGGTAGACGGCGCGATCCATTTTGTCTAGAAAAACTTTGTTTGCAAAAGTTTGTTTGAATGTTGTGTGATTCAGTGCAAAAATGAATGAAAACACCTTTGAATGTCTAAAATCTATTTGATAAACCAATTCGATCCCAAAACAGCATGCGTGATTTAAATAGTGTAGGGAAACGTCGTTTTCTGCCACATTTGTATGCCCATGTTGGATCGTGCAGGGCACAGATTGCGTACCGACACATTCCACAGAGACCGTCCTGTGGCCACAAATACTTACACCACACCATGCAAATGGACTATTTCCTTGTGTTTGAGCACGGTGTGATCCGAAACTACAATGACCAGCTGTTTTAGGAAATTACAAAGCCATCAGAGTAGAGTTAGTTGAGTAGAGTAGTATGCGTGGAGGGATCATGTTCTGAATGCACATACTGTTTATTTTGTTAAATAATGTTTTTCCGGGATTTCCATGAACTGCTATAAAACGCAGACATACTGTAGGGGGCCATTACAAACAACTTGGTGGAACATATTCAGTACGATATCTGCTACACACCTTCAGATGTACCTCACTGGATGAAAGCCTGACTCACATCCTGTTGTCCACAGTTCATTCAAAATGCTTTCCGTAAATAGACCCTGAAAGATTAGACCTTCTCAAAAAAACATTGTAATTGCAGCTTGATGTACTGTCTAAGGCACGTGTCAAAAATCTGGCCCATGGCAGATTTGGATCCGGCCACAATATCAATTTGGGTTCACAATTAATTTTGGCCCATGAAGCTTTTGCTACTTTTCCCGACGTATTACTTTTTATGATATTTTTCTGGTGCTTTTTAGAAAAATTTTCTACCCTTTTTGGAGTTCTTTTCAACGTTTTTGGAGCTTTTTCCTATGATGGTTAAGGACCTTTTTAACCGACTAGGCTTTATGAGGCCCAAAAAGTGAAAAAGCTATATGACACATGCAATAATACAACGTATTTTACTTTTTCCTCTTAAATAAAGCATGTCAATAAACTATACATGTATGGCCCTTGATGTGATTCTCATTTTTCAGGCTGGCCCTTAGTGAAGTTGAGTTTGACACCCCTGGTGTAAGGTTTACGAGAACTGGCTAATGTGGGGGACTGAGGTCATATTTCGGCATCATATACTCCATGGATGTGTAACAGATCATGGCAAGCAAGTCTTGTCATGTCATCATCTACACTTTGAGCAGCAGCAGCAATCCCACGCTGTTACTCCAGAACAATATATTTTCTACTCTTCTTACCAGCGAGTATCTGGGCAGTGGTGCCCGTTACCAAGTGCACCCAGTTGAAGATCATCCTCCTGCAGATGGAAAGACATAAGACCTGCTGTGATTTCAACTAATGTGGATACCTTTCAACATCCCAACACAGGACTGAATAAGGAAAAAAATCCACTGATTTGAGACAGCAATAAACAAGTCATGGAATAACTAAAACCTGGTTTTAGGTCTTACCTGGGGGACTCCGGGGCTGGCCTGAGAAATGCCACAATTAGCTGGAGGATAGACAGAACCATGATGGTACAACCGATGTAAGGATGAGAGCCTGCATGCTACGAAGGCAGAGAAGACGAGAGAAACACAGAGGGACAGGAGCTGCTGTGATATACTGTGTCTTTAGATAGAAGCAGGAACATGAACAAAAACATTTTACGACTTGTACTATTGATGCACATTTAAAGTTGTGTTTTTCAAGTTAAAGTGTGAGCTCCAGGGACTGCAGCACAGTGTGATGACGTGTCCACCACCACTCACCCAAGTACATTTCAAGGATAATTTCCTGTGACATGCGTCTGCTTCCACTTTCTGCTGTTATTAAAGTAACACTAGAGAACTTTTCCCTCTTCGGTCCCGCTCAGGTTAGAAGTGGAATTGTACATTACATTATACAAGTTTGCCAGGTTGGGTAGTTCGAATGAGACTTCACAAAAGTGGCAATGGACAATTCCAAAAGTGCTCTAGTGTTGCTTTAAACTTGCTTAGGGGAAAAACGAGCTATGTCAAGTTTTGAAAGAAAGATTTGGACGGTGCAACAAGGCCGGCCTGCTTGATTCTTTCGGCGAATGACTGTAACGATTTTTGCAAAAGATACCTGTATGGTTACAGCATTTCTTCTCTAGCTCAATGTTTTTTAGACCAGGGACCCCTGAGCAGAAAGAGAGACTGAGCAGGGACCCCTCTTCTACATATATTGTATACAATTGAGTCAACATAAAACTGGTTCATTATTTATACATTATGTTTTAATGTTAATCCTACGTTTGGAAGGCACAGTGAATCCTTCAGCACAACTGTTTGACTATCAGAGGGGCTACTTTAAGATGTTTGGCGGTCCCCCTTTAGTAGCTCTGAGGAGCCCCTAGGGGTCCCCGATGCCCTGTTGAAGATCACTGGTTTAGACATTACAGCTGATAATCAAAATCCTTATGGAGAAAATCAATGGGATTTTTACTTCTGGAACCACACAGTTGTAGCCTGGTCCTACCAGCCGGACACATTTCATGAATACAGAGAGTCTGGCCACCCTCTATTGACAAGTGTTAACTTTCTTGAAGGCAGGTATTCTATTGAAGTTTAAAACTATTGGGTCTGCCTTAACCAATCGCCAACGGTTGGTCATGACACGTCATGCGCTGTAACCGCACGGAAACTAACTTGTGGATACTCTGTAGAGTTGCTCCCATCTTTCTCCGCCGCCTAAAACGCAAACTAGCGTACGGCCTCAACATCATCGTTCTCAGACATTCCCTCTGTTCGCTGATTGGACCGGTAGAGATTTGACCGGAGAAAACCCTTAAATATGCCGCAAACCCAGACGTAGTACAAAAGGAAAATGAAAATGGAGAGGACATATGTAGGAGGGCGGAGCCGGGCTGACACCGTTGTGGTCCATCGGTGACTGTGGGCCGGCCCCATGCTGCTCATGACTAAGCAGCCCTGCAGAAAAACCTGCAGCTATTCTGTTGTTTGTCCAGAAAGCTCAGCCTCTGGTGAGTCAGGATGAGCAAATGCTCGGTCGGATTCAAAACGTGTTGGTCACACCACGGAACAGAACTGCATGTGACTAACACGGCTGAGTCACACACACTCAGACGCAGTGGAGTAGTTCATGTAACTTTTTTATAGCAAGAGAGATATATGGTGTCAAAGGCTGAGAGGCATAAAGAAGGAGGTCATCAGATTCCTGTAAATAGCTCTTAAATCAGCCTCGAATTTTTAAAAAAATGCCATTTTGGACAACAGCTGGTTATAAATCACCTTTTCAAGGATTTTAGAAAAACATGGGGTTTTCAATTCCATTCAAATTTATTTATAGTGTCTAATTACGACAGAAGTTACCTGAGGACACTTAACAGATGGAGCAAGTCTAGACCACAATTTAGAAAGACCCAATAATTTCCCACAAGCAAGCACTTGGTGTGAAAGCAGCAAGGAAAAACTTCCCTTAAACAGGCAAAAACCTCGGACAGACCCTGGGGGGTTAGGGCCCGGGGACACTGATACAGATGTACAAAAATTGGGGAGATTGGTCTGCAATTAGGATAACTGATGATTGAAGGAATTCTGGTGTAAATGGTGCCAATAACTTAATAAGAGCTGAGTTAGAACAATGTCGAGAGAACAGGTGGATGTCTTCCTAGAAGAGATAATGTGATGTTCTGATGAACTGATGTAATTGAAGGAATTTAGAATTGCAACGTTTTCAGAGAACACTATTTACAGTTTTTATCTCTGATGTTAAGTACTTTGTCTCTAAGTTTAGGACATCCTCACATTTAGAGACAGACACTTCTAAAGAGTTAAACATGAATAGGTACTCTGGGGCTATGACAGTTTCAGTCAATAAGATTGGTAAGGGACTGAAAACTGTCCAGGAGTTTAACCCTTAAGGAGTGTCTTCTTCCCATCGACAATAAGCTTGTTGTCCTTCTGGGTCAAAATTTAAAATTAACTTTTTTCTGCTTTTTTCTGACATTTTTGTCCCTTTTTATCGATGCTTTAGGCACTTTTTTAATACATTTTTCACTTTTTTCCAAGCTTTTTAAAATTCATGGTCAATAAACCTAATTTATATGACATTAAATCACATTTTTGAGTAAAAAATATTAAATGTTTTGACTATTTGTTACAATGAGAAGATGTTGAGTATCACAGACTGTCAAAGTTTAGTCAGGATACAGTTTTTTTTTTAATGTTGTATGGGTTCCATACATACATCAATAACATTTTTGGGCATTTAGGTTGAAAAAAAAACATATTTATGTTATCAAAAACTTGGAAAACACGTTAAATTTGACTTAAGGACAACGCAAGTGTGAAAACATGGGAGTGGAGAAGAGCAAGGCAGACAGTAGGAGATTGTGGAAAATCAAGGGAAAATGATTGCCCTGTGGTGAGATAGCTGAAAGATCTTCTATCACAGGGTTGAAGATAGAGAGCCCTAAGGAGAGAACTAAGTCTAGGGTCTGACCTTAAAAATGGGTTAGAACCATAGGAGAAAGTATTCAGATCCTTTATTTTAAGTGATCCCGGAAGGCTTGTATCATGTGGATGCACAGACAGGGTTGTTACTTATAATTCATCATGGGGGCAACAAAATACTCTGTTACAAGTAAAAGTCCTGAGTTGAGTCCTGCATCAGGAAAATAGCTAATGTACTTAAAGTATTAAAAGCAAAAGTTCTCAATGCAGAAAAATCCTCCCATTATAAAAAGTCTAAAGGATCCAAACAGTTTAATGGTCTAATCATCTCAACTTGGACTTGTAGGATTACATAATGTTGGGTAGTTTAATTCATATTGAAATATCCGATTTTACAAATGACATGTGTTAGGGTTAGTTGCAAAAGTCTTAATTTGTAAAGTAACTTGTAACTTAAGCTGTCAGTAGAATGTAGTGGAGTAAAAAGTACAATATTTCTCTCGGAGATGAGAATTAGAAAGTGGCATGAAAAGAAAAGACTCAAGGAAAGTACAAGTACCTTAAATGTTTAAGTACGTATACTTGAGGAAATGTACTCAGTTACATTCCACCATTTACTGATCATTGGAGACCAGAGGATTCAGAGGAAGAAAAAAAAATCACGGGTCATAGCTACAGGGCAACAGCAAATGTTGATGTTTAAATCCCTAAGAAGGACAATATTGTTGTATTTCGGAGTAACTGGGAGAGGAGAGCAGATAATCCACTGATACAATCAAAACTGGCCTCAGAGGGTCTGTCTACTGTAGAAGACTGGTGGGATGCTATTTTTCAAAAAGATAAACATTCAGAGGATGAAAAAGGGTCTATAGAGATGCTGGGGGACTTGAGGACATGTTTGTGGATTATTGCAACCCAACACCTTGTGCAGAGAGATGAATTAGCACGTTCATGCATTTCTGTCACATCTACAGCAGTCGGATTCACTGTGTTCACTCAGAAGGAATCACTGCACATGGGGGGGCACTTGTAATGACATGTTGAACATGTTTAGAGGCTACAAACACTTTAAAAACTTGCCCTGTTTAAGCCCCTTGGGTGCTTTGCTAGCAGGAGGACAACACGGTTTAGGCAGCACAATTGGTTTGGTTTTTCTCTCTATGGACCTGGATCCAATGGACCTCACGACTGAAAGATTGACAGCACTCTTGCCTAATGGACTGGGTGTCAAGATGACATTTATATGTGTTTAATACCCTTATTTCAGTTTTACTTCCAAGTGTGTCATGCCTTAAAGCTATAGTGCATAGTTTTTGTCTCCCCCATGAGGAATTTTAAGAAATGATAACAAAACTATTGCCGTGTCCACATGATACAAGCCTTCTGTGACTGTGCACTGCACTTCTACTAGTTTATACTAGTACGACAAACAATGAATTCAGCAGTAGACACGTCTACTGTGTACGAACACATGGTAACTTTACATGTTAAAAAAGTCTTTACAGATGGCTGGTATATAAACACACACACACACACACACACACTGAGGTCCTCAAACACACCATTACATGATGACACAATGAACTGTTGTGGAGTTTTGAGTGTGAGACTGATGCAGAGACACACAGCAGAAGATTCTGAGGTTCCAAGAGCCAGTTAGACAGATGGAGGGACAGGTGGACCATCATGGAGGGGGTACATACACGCACAAACACACACACACACACACAAACACAGACACACACACACAGACATCCACACACACACAGAGAGAGAGAGACTTACCTCGCTCCATCCCATCCTGTATATGAAAGGGAGGGTAAAGGCCACTGCCGTTAGGACCACAGCCAACACCGCCATGGTTCGATGGAGCTACAGAGCACAGGAGAGAGGGAGAGAGAGGAGGACCAATCAAATACTTGATGAAGTCTGGATCTCTATTGTCAGGGATTTCTTTCACCCGCCCGAGCCCGTGATATTTTCTTTTAAGCTGAAAACAGGATTATGTGTGTAAAAATGTGTGTGTAAACGAAGTCACCAAGATGAAAGGCTGACAAAATTATCTTTGAGACATAGGCCTCAGGCCTTGGTGATTCTTAGTAGTAGAAACAACATCTATCTAGGCCTATCTAAATCTAGCTAAAAATAGGTGACCTGGGGCCATCCACTTCCTGTTGTTGAATTTTCAAAATACAACCAAAATTGTGTATCCTGCTAGTAGCTATTACAGCCAGTACACCAGACCACCTTTGGGGACGTGTGTGATACCACAAAATAAAAACTCTCTAGCTCCCATAAGGTTAAGCCTAGAGGTCTGAAACTATAAACATGCGTTATCGATAAGATGTAGAAGGTAAATGTGGTGGTTTGCATAATGTGGCTTAAAGCATGTCCTAAGTATTGGTTTTCAAATAGGACTTATTTTAGGCAAGGTTTTTGAGCTTTGTTGTAACTGATGAGTAGGTTGAGTTTTGCTTGAAAGCACATCTCCAGAACTGGATGATGTATGCTTTCAAATGAAACCTCTGCGTTCTGGTTCTGCAGTTCTCCTCTTATAAGCTTTTGTATTTGGGTATAGCAAGTAGGTTAAAATCTAACAAAAAGAGCTAGATATTAACAGGTTAAAAGGCTGCAGAATACAGAATATGACGTCTATCTTGCTAAACATGTTCTGGGGAGGGCTCTTACAAACCCCATGAAGATTGTCCAACCCACATTTTCAATGCTCCCCACACAATATGTAGAGCAGGCTCAGCTTTGTCTTGAAACAGCTGCTAATTATGCCGTTATGGTTTTAGATTCCCGGGGGACTTCCTTTGACACACTGAGCTCCTCTCTCCTCTTTCTTTCCATCTGTGTGTATCCATGTCCCAGAAATGCTTGTTACCAACTTAGCTCTGGGGAGCTTATTCCCCATAGTCCTTGTGTTTTCTTGCCTTGCAGATTTCCTTTGATTAGGGTGGCACCTAAATCATGGTTGCAGTCGCAGCCCTGGTCCTGCTCAGCGCCCTGCTACGCCCAACTACGTCCTGCCATGCCCTGAACTCTAATTTTGAAACTATTTTTTAGTCACAGTTCTATCATCTTTATTGTTACTATAATTGCCACTGTTAATCATACCAACTGCTATAATATTTATGAATCATATTTTTCTTTATCTGTATATCTGTGTCTCTGTGTCTCACCCGTCACCAGCAGATGCCCACCCACGAAGAGCCTTGGTCTGTCCCAGGTTTTTCCCTAAAAGGAAGTTTTTCCTCGCCACTGTCACACTAAATGCTTGCTCTTAGGGAAATTGTTGAAATTTTTTGGGCTTTGTAAATCATAGAGATTACTCCATCTGTAAAGTGTCTTGAGATAATACTTGTTATGATTTGGTACCATAAATACAATTGCATTGACTTAACTAATATTGGAGCTCTCACCTGAAACCACAGCTTTTGTCCCAGCAGAGTCGTATCAGGCCAGCAGTCTTTGTAGTGGCGAGCAATGATGATGGCTGTGCTCACCGTCCACATCCAGACAGTCAGCATTAACACACCTGAGAGGACAAACCATATTAAGTGATTTATTAGATACATAGGGACATTTTAGATTGGATTAATAGTGTTAATGAATGTGTGCCCCAAATGTATGGAGATGCGGTCTGTTTGGTCATATGCAGCATTTAAAGGGCCAAAAATGATATGTTTGTCCTTAAAGAACCCCTATTAACCTTTTGTGGATTTTTCCAATCTTTTATTGTGCTATATAGTTGTTTGTTTGTTTGTAATAGATGCATAAAGTATAAAAAAGACATTTCCCTCCAAATGGAGCTTTCTCTCCCACAGACATGTGCACAGCACTTTTTTTTTTTGAAAACGCCTCGTCCACATTCCTGTTTGAAATTCATCAATTAGTCACTGATAGAGAATGCCAGCCAAGTTTATCATCTGTGCTGCCCATTGGTGCTGCCTTAATAAGCACAGCCCACCCAGTGGGTTGTTTCAATATGGTTGACCAATCACAAAAGTGGGCCAGCTGACCAATCAGAGCAGACTGGGCTTTTCGGGAAGGCGGGCCGAGAGCTCAGACAGTGTTTGCTCTGAAAGCTCTGATACAACAAAACTTCTCAAATACAAAAACACACCCACATCAATCACACACTTCAAATTACTTTTCACATACATGTATGGAAATAAGTAATTATAAATTGTTCAGGATGTGAAATGCAATAAATAAGGCCCTATTTTTGCTTTGACACAGCTGTAGCCATTACAGGGTTACATTTTCATGGACGTATTTGATACATAGGGTTGTGGGGGATGTCCTCTGCAGGCCAATCAGTTGTCAAGATAAGTTGTTTATACAGGAACCACGTATAAGTCCTAACCTGGAAGTTCTGGAGTTATTGCAGCTGATTTAGGATCAGTCGGCTGCAGGGCTGTCCTAGACTGGCATCCATTCTCTGTAAGTATTTGTTCATGTCTTACAAAGAATTATAATTTTTTGGACAACTTCTATCCCTCCCTCAAGGTGATCACTTCACCAATAGAAGTAGTTTAATCTAAGTAAGGCGCTGTAAGATGAACAGTCGTACGAACAGAACTACAGATTCCGAGCAGCAGTTGTTGGTCTTATTTAGCCGCTACAGAGCTCCGGGACGCCGGCTACCAGCAGCAGTTGTTTAACCGCCAAAAGGGGACTGAGAGTTGGCTGCAGGCACCGCCAGATGATGCTCCTTTCAGGGGGCGTGGTTGTGTAGTTTAGCCAGAAAAAGAGTGCCTCATGCAGCGAGGACAGTTAAGTTTAGGCACTAAAACAACTCGTTAAGTTAAGGAGAAAGATCGTGGTCGAAACAATCCCGAGGACAAAACGAGCGTTGATGAGTGGGTGAAAGTATTTATTTTTCGTCGCAAATTGACCTCCGCTCTCCGGCTTGAGAGTTCTGCGTTTTGTGTTGAACACCATGTTGTGATATTACCTTTTGAGATTAGGTTATATTAAATATTAAAATTCATAAATAAGTGTTTTTGGCATGGCTGGCCAAGTGGCACTATATCCATGATAAGGAAAAGGGGATTTAATTCTGGCACATTTGTTTATGTCCATCCCTCGTTTTTTTTACAAATCGCACCCTGGATATATATATATATATATATATATATATATATATATATATATATATATATATATATATATATTTCCCGGTACCGATAACAATACCTGAACGGTGAAAATGGTATTGGAACATCTCTACTTTAAAGAAAAAAGCATGAGCCCGGAGGCTTGCTCCAACCTAAGTCAAATTCCTCGTATGTTTTTCATGCCTGGCAAATAACGCTGAATAAAGCTGATTCTGATTCTAAAACAATAACTTATTTTTAAATTAAGAAAATAGACTCAGAGGGGGCAGCCCTGGTCTACAGGGCCATGAAACTATTGCCTTGGTGAAACAGTCTCTCTTGCTAGTAAAACAGGGATTTTACCATTAATCTCATTTCTCTGAATGAAACAACATCAGTTAGCTGATTTAAATGTAGTATGGTTGAACCTGGAGGCGACCACAGGGGCTTCCATGCAGTCTGAAGCTCTGAACTCCGACCAGCATGAATAAAGTATTTGTAACATGGGCACAGTTAAGTGTCTGTGTTTGTCTTTCAGGGAGCAGTCATGTGGGGACACGGATAGATTGCGACTGGAAGGACTGAAAGTTTCCCAACACATTTGGAAATTAGTCAACAGGTGAAAGTAATCATGGCTGTCCTTTGCTTTGGAACAAAACCAATTCAATGATATGTAACAAAACATCTTTTTAAACATCTTCATCAGACCATTAGTTCCTAAGACAGTCTCTGTAAATGTTACAGACATTTGTTTTAATCCCTATATTTTACTTAAATAAAAAATATTTTATATTATATAATATTATATTAAATGTCATTTTAGTTACTTTAGTTGGTAGATCTTTTTCCAAAGCACTGTGTGTCACCAGTATGGCTGCACAAGTTAACAATCTGGGATAAGGACTAAAATGCTCTGGCTTGTTTGTATTGCTTGGAACCAATCACAATTGTCCTGGGCGGGGCTTAGCCCAGGACCCAGTGACAGCGCCCTTTCAATATAGATAGCCGAGATACAGGAAGGGGAGGAACTTTACGCTTGAAGAATACAGACTGTTGTTTTGTTGATTTGGTCACTGTGGAATTGTGAGATCTAATGAACGTCAGAGTCAAGCCTTTCAGTCTTTAAATTAATGGATATAATCATCATTAATGACCTATCATTCTGTGACTCTGTGCAATTCGGGGGTGAAGTTGCAACAATGTTGCATTTTTCATTTGGTCGGTTTGTTTTTTAATCTGCACTTCAGTCAAACGCACCAAACACTGGAAATGCATGTCACGCAGTTGAGACGGTCTCACAATTAATGAACAGAATATCCAAAACTTCTGCTCTCAGAAATATAGGAGCAACACCAAATTTATAAGGTCTTAGGTTTTTTGGTTCTACTTTAGTGTTTCTGATATTTTAGAAGAAGGCAAACAATATGAGCAGCTGACAGAAAGCAAGTGATGGAGAGAGAGAGCGATGATCATGTCACACAGACGGCCAATGATGTTTGGTCATATTGGGTTATGGATCTGAAAGTTATCATCCCTTAAATCATATATGAGTCTGTAAATTGTGTGCAAGGCTTAAATTGCAGGTTAGTAAATCCTCTGTTTTTGGTCCTCTTCCTGTATTTGGGTCAGATCGCGTTCTCATCTGAAGTGGACTGAACTCTAGTTCACTTGGAAGAGATCACAGACCCCCGTTTCAAGCAAAACAGAGTGGGTTTGTTTGACCCACACCAGAGTTGGGATGAGCTTTCACACCAGCCCAAACCAACTGGAGTACCAGACCAAAACAAAGCAGGTGTGAAAGCAACCTAAGTGGCGTTAATATAAAGAGCCAATACTAGATTTTACCGGTATATCAGCAAACTTTTGTCAACCAACCGTGGAACTTGAGCAGCAGGTGGGAGCGGGAACCAACCAGATCCTCCGGATAACCAGTGATCGCCTTCTGATTGGTGGAGATCAGAGGTTGCCGATTGTGTTTGTGGATTACACCTGCGGAGGACAAAGTTTGGACAGCTCTCAATCATATTTGCACTAAACTTTATTTTGCACAGACACAAAACATTAACACAGGAGCATTCATGTTGAACTCAGTGTAAAATTGTTTTCCATCAATTGTTGAAGAGGAAGGAATGTAAGTTAATGTCAGATGTGACTCAAACAAGTATTCTCACTGACTGTCATTACTAGTAACACTGGATACGACCTGAGGTGTGACTAACCAATTTGCTTTAAACACAGGTCTCACACTGCTCAGCAGATGACTGTAATTGTGATGATAATACCATGTCATAATACAATAAGGAAAAATTCATTGAATGTAATTGGCATTTAATCATTTAACACTCACCCCCCCAAGAGACAGTATGTATTACAAATCAGCACTTCAGCAATTTATTGTGTTTCCTTAAAGTTAGGGGGCTCACAAGAAACAGATTAAAACCAGTAATAACCAAAATGGAAGCAGAGACTGAGAAATCCTGACTGTTAGGCTAGGTTTATTGTCCTCGTGGTGTTATGGGCGCAAGGTCCGCAAGCCGTAAAATGACGTCACCACGGCGCTGGTCGTGCAGTACATCTCTGAACTTTTGTAACTACGTGCCCATGACGCGTGCTGCACTTTCAGTTCAACATGGACGGCTAGGAGAGCAGGTCACGTTAATGATTAAAGAACATCATTGTAATGTTTGGTGGTACGTCAGTGTTTATCTTGGATGTGTTTACTGCTGTTGCCAGGCAACCTGCATTCCTTTACTCACGGTCTCTTCTTCTATAATACTTCTTGCACATTCACAGATTAGTTTGTTTGTATGCCCTCTGACGTTTGGGAGAAAACTGCAACAAACAATGCATTGAGCATAAATGTCTCTGTGCAAGCTCGTTGGAGAAAAAGTACTTTTCAAAGTAAAAGTACATCCCAAAAAAGTCACTAACTGGAATGTGAGTAATTGATTTCCACATCTGCTTTTTGGAACCAAATGCTTTCTTTAAATTACAAAAGCGCCCTAGTCAACCATTCCTTATCAAAAGAGAAGCCAAGTGTGATGATGGACTTACACAACCATCATGAAAAATACAAGTCACTGCTGACTTACCCTGGTGAGATATACCATGTGTAAGAAACAGGAAGTAGGTCTGGTTTAAGTTAAACCGTCTCTCCCCCTGAGGGACGAGGATGTTTCTTTGAAAATGACATTGGATGACCCCATCAGCCAACCTCCATGCCCGACCCCACAGGTCCTCCTGGAGACACAGAGGTCAACATGTCCAATTGACTAACTGTCTGTTAAAACAAAGACCCGCTGTTACTGTATGCTGATGATCAGTGTGTGTTTGAGAGTATACCTCTGTAATCAGCTCAGGGGGTGTTCGGCCTGAGACATAAGCCGCACTGATGGTAACTCTGCCTCCATCATTCACACACAGATAGACGTCATCATTCCCCTACAGTGGCAGAAACATTTACATACATCTGGTTACAGCTCTTTTCAATTCCCAAAAATCTTTGGGTTTTTAACTGATATTTATAACTGACAAGATTTACAATAAATACCTAGATTCTTTTAGGTTCAAAGTTCATTTTTGACCTTTGAAAACTCTTCAACAAGGTCCACTTCATGAAGGTTTTCCATAGCTTTCCACCACATCTCATAGCATTTATCCGCAGATCATGTGGTTGTTAAAGTCATTGAATCTAAAGATTTCTGCCTTTAGGGGGCACTAATGTGCAACGTCGTTTTAGTGATGGAAACCAGAACATTTTTTGATGAAACTCACCATCCATTTGTCTAGAGACAAGGCAAAGGACAGGTAACCCTCAGCAGGCCCACTGAGTTCAAACATCACACCCGGTCTTTCTTGATCAGTCGCAAATGACAGGAACAAACAGTGGGGATCTGACTCTGGGTGGCAGCCAACTGGGTCTCTGAGACAAGATTTACTGTGGCCACACCCCGCTGAGCTAAACTGAAGAGGAAAAAGACAACAATCCACACATGAAGCTGACAATATTATTCTAAATGATCTAGGTATTCTGGATAGTCTACAACCCTGCCCTTAAACAGTTTTCTTTGAAACATCTTTCTACTGCAGAAATAAAATGTCAACTGTTGACAGTATCTGTGTTGTATCTAAAGTATAAGGACATGTCCTGAAAGAACATAATGATGCTATCGGATTTTAATTAAAATCTTTGTGTGCAGAATTTATTTACGTTGTTGTAGTGGAAAAGAAGATTTTTTTTCAATGGGGGTGAACTGATCCTTTTAAATCCTATTATTATATTTAAGTTATGTGTAATTACGACCCCTTGTACATCACTACTATTAATCCAAGAAAGTGAGCCCTTTGTAATTGAAAAACTACTTCATGTATGTGGTACACAGTAAAGGAGCTAAGTGTCCATTACCACCGCCAAGGAGGTTATGTTGTTTTTGTTTGTTTGTCTGGCCCATTTTGATTGAACGGAGTTTCATAGGTCAAGCAGAAAGCAACTACATTTTGGAACAGATTGGAATCACAGTGCGGTTACATAAATAATTTTATAAACATTGCGAGACAGGGCATGGCCTTGGCAGATATTTGTACACTCAGGCTAAATTAACATTGCAACATTTTGGTTTAAAAACACATATCTTTTGCTTCGTTTACACCCCTCATTCCCCCTGCTCAGAGACCTTTCTCTGCCACCAACGTTTCTCCGCCTGATTGGGTCTTATCGGTCATGACGTCTCATTCTCTGAGACTAAAGCTACTAACTGTACTATGGCAACTACCAGCAGCCGCCAGAGTACACATGCTGCCTCCTGCTTACGCCCAGTATACCATAATGTTGATGAGATATTTTGGTTTGGTCCTGTTAGTTTAAAGGGAAATTAGCAGTTCTTTTTTGGCTTAAAACTCCGCTTAAACCCCAAACGTAGGAATGTTAATGAAGCCTCAGAGTGCCATTCTAGTTCATGTTGATGTCAGACACTGACCGGTGTGGACAGAGCGGTGGGGCTGGCGGTTTGACCAGAAACAGCAGTTGATGGAACAGCAGTTGCTCCTCTAAGGGACGCCACAGGACCTGCAATCTTCACCCAGTAGACCTTATACTTATACACCACTGTCACACTGCAACAACAAATCAAACGCACCTTGAAATAGTAAAATATACAACTGAGTAAAATGCTTTAGGCCAGATAAACTATAGTCAAATAACAACATGACAAAAAGCCTTGTGCTTACTCCATCATCACAAGTCTGTGTTACTCGCGGTGTTTGGACCCTTATACAGAGCTTGACAATGACCGCCCCCCACACTTTTTGATACCGGAAGTTATATCCCCATTCAATATCTTCGTTGATGTTTTCAAAAATGCTTATACTCAGAGTGTTAAGCCTGGAACCAAGCCAATCAGCTACAAGATGAATCATGACCAATAAAACACTTAATTCAGCGCAAGGCTAAAAGGTTAAGGTACAAGACTGTGTACAGAAACAATCATAGACTTCAGTCAAGGACGTAGGTGTTGTTTCAACATTGGACACACACACACACACACAATATCCTGGGGGTCGTACCTCATAACATTTTGAGCGTCAAAAACTAAATTTTCTGCATTCTGGTAAATATTTATGGAACAATTTATGATTTTTCTGCAGCATTCATGGGGCAAATGTCTTTATTTATGTAAAGGAAATTATAATTCCCCTGTGTTGTTCAAAAATGTCTGCATATTGAAAACATCACACGTGTTTTGGGATGTTCTTTTTAAAGGAATCATGCACTGGACATCTCAACCTTGTTAAAACCAGATGCTCCAAAGTTTCAATCTACATAAATCACATCTTTACGTACATGTTTTGAGCCCCTTGAATGGTTATGCTGTAACAGTTTACCTTATTTGGGTAGTGGGTTGTTGTTCCAATTTTTTAATGGTGGACAAATCAACCTTTTCAAAATATTGAGGGGAACATATCCCCTGCATCCCCCCACGAAATGTACAGCTATAACTTCAGTGGAAGAAGCTTGATAGCCGTTCCCATGGATTCAAAGGTGTGGTAGATACCCATGGTAACATCAAATTCCGCCTATCACAATTGCTGTTGATTGTGGGTAGTGTAGTACTTCTCTGTGACATTGTAAATTAAACATGTTTTTCTTAAAACAAGATTGAGTACGTAGGGATTTGTGGCTTTTACAGGAGCAGAACCCTTCATTTAACAACCTCAGAGCTTGTATTAAGTCTACCTTTTATGGTTTGGCCATTATGACTAATGATGAATGAATGAGAAAACCAATGGGATTTTTAACTTCTGGAACCACATTGTTCAGCTCACAGAGTCACAGATTGAGTCTTCCAATACAATGACTATGTCAGGGTCTGTATTTAAGTGCAATCATAGGCTTAAACATGGAATTAACTGAAGTGAAATGCATACTCACAGAAACTGGACTCTTTGTGGAGGGTTATTTGGAGCTACCCACACAGCTTGAATGTGAGTCTTTCTCGAGCTTCTTGTGTGGCTCACCCCAGATCCCTTCAAATGACACGGATCAACAGCCTCAAACACACAAAGAACTACCTCATTCAAGGGTGTAATTTGACTAGTGACTGTCTCGACATCTGCCTACTAGTATTCAGCAACTACTGAATTGACCCTTGCAATAATTTTGATAAAAAATGTGTGAATATTACCACTGTTGTCCTTCAGTATCTAGTCCAATGTATTTGCTTCAAAAGGAGCAGAACAGGAGTGCCCCCGGAACATCCACCAAATTTGTGTTGGCATTCTAAACTCTGGTGGATTTCTGAGGACTATGGTTCACTGCTCCTCAGATCTCTGCAGGGTAAATCCAGACAGCTAGCTAGACTATCTGTCTAACCTGAGTTTTCTGTTGCAAAACTAAAACAACTTTTGAATGTACACATGTTCCACCAAAACAAGTTCTTTCCGGAGGCTATTTTGCAGAGGTGTGCCTCAAGATGATTGGTATTGGTTTAATGGAAAGAAGCTAAATCTGGATGTACTACTGCTACTCACGCCCTTTTGTAGCATTTTGGGTAAAGAACATATTTGTTGATATCCACACCATTTAATTTCTTTCACAGTGCTCATTTGCAACAGGTAGCCTATAAGTTTGGGAAGGAGCGTTTAGGGCATACAGTGTGAAAAGATGGTTAACTAACTTTAAAGCTATTCTATTTGATCAAAAAATGTGTGTTTGGTTGGTGAAACTCCTGAATACCTGATTGAGGCCACATTGGAGCAGCTGGGAATCATCGGGGTTAGTCAGGACAAAGAAACCCACCGCTGGGGAGTCCAAGTTCCCAGCATCCCGAGCTTCTATCAGGAACCCCTTGAAGAATGGGATGTTGGAGGAGGCAACTTGTAAAGACACTGCGGATGGAAAATGGGAGGACAGACAGCCATCAGCTAACATTAGAGACTATGTGTGGACTGTAAGACTAAAGATTAACAGCCTACCTGTTACGTTGTCACTTGGACTGAATGTGGATGTGTCCACAGTGATGCTGTATGGAGGAGGGGGTGGGCTGGGATCGTAACCATGCTGAGGCACCATGTCTGCACAGGCAACTCTCACCTTTCCATTACTGTACGCTGTAACTAGGACAGTCCCTGCACTCAGCACTGTCAACAGAAAGTGTGAACGCCACATTGCCGATGCCTAAAGCAAGAGGAAAGAGGAAACAGGCACATATGGAATCAGTGATGATACACTCCTGTTCCCTACATGTCTTCTCTCTGTCCTCACCAGAAAACAACATCAAACAGCCTTTTTGGGGATTGTGAATTATGTTGTGATTGTTTCATTGAGTATTATTTACTTGTTTAGTGCTTTGTGTTTATGTATGTTTGTGCATCTTGTATCTTGGCATCATTGAAAGTGATGCGATATGCTTTCCGAGAAGCTTAAATAAAGGCTATGAACTTTGAGATGCCCCGTTTGGTGTCATTAAAGTGTTTTTGCTGTCTACATTGTGGAGGTGTGTTCTAACTTCCTGTTTGCAAGTTACTAATTAAAGTAACTCAGCTCACCTAGGTCTGGTCTGCTGAGGCTTCTTAAGCTGCAGTATCCTATCTCTCCTTTCTCCCAGCTGTCCCCACAGACACACCAAGGTCTGGTTACAGTAGGTTGTCTTAGGTTTTCCTTTTGCTAAGTTTACACTTTACAACACCAACACACACTCATCTGTTTTGTTCACTCCCCCCTTACACCGCTGACTCCACTGAATTCTACATCTCATTCTGTATAGAGTTAATTTGGTCTAATATGGGTTTGATAAAAATAGTTTATGACCACCTGAGCCAGGTGATGCCAACAAGAAAATGGGGAAAGTACCTGAACTCTCTGGAGGGCTCATGAGAAGCTTAGTGCTAGGGAGGGACCTGCATGATGCGCGGATGCTGTTGTCATTCATACATACGGTATGTTTATTACTTGATTTATGGTTTATTGTCTATTTCGGTACTACTTTGTTAAATAGTCTGGAATATTGTAGTTAGTATGTGATGATTGATTTTTGTATGGGTGGGTGGTGATGATGAAGGTAAGGGTGATGCGTTTATATTGCAGGTTGTATGTGTTGAATGTTAAATTGTGTAATAAAATAAAAAGAAGCTTCATGAACCATAAGTTGTATTTGTTGATCACACTAGATGGTGCTATTGGTTTGAAGAAAAAGCCGTGGCAATTCAGCGTGCCTTCAACCCTTTGTGGAACAGAGAGAACCATTTAGTGAGCTCAGAAAACAAAAGAAATGCTTCACGAAACTTCATTTGGGCATCACATTTGATTTGGACTGCCACTGGTTACATGCATTTCCAAACTCCGCACCAAGATCATTTTATCATTTTTAGTCTGGAATTCAACTGTCATGGAAACCCCAAAACACAATTACAAAATCAATAAAATCATCCATCTGTATGACTGGTAGTGGGTCACACAGTGGAACACAGAGGACAGCTCAGCAGCAGATGTTTTTTTATATATGGAGTCGTGCTCCTTAAAGAAGGATGAGACCAGAGTGTTGGTCCATACAGTTGTGGTGTTAGTCATATGTACAGTTGTGGTCAAAAGTGTACATACACTTGTAGAAAATCACAATGTTATGGCTGTCTTGAGTCTTCAATAA
>NC_048428.1:7042808-7074078 GCF_013103735.1 Etheostoma cragini | reverse complement strand
ACTTATTGAAGACTCAAGACAGCCATAACATTGTGATTTTCTACAAGTGTATGTACACTTTTGACCACAACTGTAGGTTTCCTGACGTCTGATCCCGTGATAATATCAACACACATATATCGAATGGAAAGAGCCTTCAGGTGGCTAATTTTAAGGAGAAATGGGAAGTTAGTGTGGATCTCCAACGTGTAGCTGACTCACTGGCTGATATTGTCTCTCTGTTCAGACAGTAGAGTGAGGCGGGACAGAGGCTGCTCCAGGACATAATCAGTCAGCTACAGATAAGACTGAGGTCAACGGGCTCTCTGAGATAACAAAGTGCCATTCAGCGGTGGAAATGTTCAGATCCTTTACTTTAGTAACAGCACAAAGACCACACTGTAAAAACCCTCTGCTACAAGGAAAGGCCCAGCATTTTAAATGTAACGTACAGTAAGTAAACACATGATCAGGAAAATGTATTAAAAGTAATAAAAGTAAATGTACTCAATGCTGAAACATCTTCCCAGTTTTAGAAAGTATAAAGAATCCAAACAGTTTGTGTGTTTAATGGTCTACCCATACAGCTGGACTTGTAGGTCGTTATATTGTTGGCTAGTTTACTTTAGAATACAACATCCGATTTTATAAACTACATGTGTTCTGTGTGCAGGAATCTTAATGTGTAAAGAAACTAAAGCTGTCAGATGAATGTAGTGGAGGAAAAAGTACAATATTTCCATCTGATATGTAACAGAGTAGAAGTAGAAAGTGGCATGACAAGTAAAGACTCATGTAAAGTACAAGTACCTCTACATTTGTACTTAAGTACAGTACTGGAGTTGAATTGAATACCGCCGGTTCAGAGTGAGAGGAGCTTCATCTGAAAAGTTTCTGTTTGGGAAGAAACTTGCAACTCACAGCTTTGCTTACCCTAATAGATCAGAGGTGGCTTGCTAGAAAGGGAACCCAAAAATATGAATCAACTTTTTACATTTATTTCTTATTAAAATTATAAAATAATAAAACAAAAAAACAGTATTCAAGGTTTGGAGTCAAAACTAAAGTCATATTGTCAAGTAGAAATTTCAAAATTATCCAATGGCTATATTGTAACCATGCGCAAGATAAAATTGAGATATTCAGTTATATTCTAGCATTTCATTAATTTATAGGCTTTTTATTTACTTATTTTTACTCCCAGTTGCAGTGACCTGGAGGAAAAGGTCTCTTATGAGCCAAAAGTTTAAAGGAAGTTATCTCCTGTGAACACAGGATCACTTTTTCAAAATAATGGCTCATACATTTTGCCTGAATCAAACAAAACCTTTTTGTTTGTTTTTTGCAAACCATTTTCATTGGTGTTATTTGCAGAATGTACAGAACTCAAGATTGTGATGGTAAAAATATGTTTCTAAAAACAAAATTAGCATTTTCAAAAAACAAAAACAAAACAAAAACAAAGGGTATATGTATATGCCAGGACTTTGGCATAAAGGCTTTTTGGTGAACAGCAAAACAATGGCTGCACACAAGGCACTTATGTATATTATACATTATTGCCTTGTGTGCAGCCACTTTAAACATTGTATAGTTTGTACTCATACATAAAATAAAAACACAGAACAAAAAACTGTTTTGCAAGAGACCTTCCTACACAAGTAAAGATTTCTGTTGTCTCACATCTATCACACACTTTAATAAATGAAAGCGTTTGGCCTTACCTCCACCCGGTGCTGCCGGTCTCTCTGTATTCACCCTGACTGCAGACGGTTGTGCTGGCCCTCAGTGGGCGGGGCTTCTGATGACTTCACTTCCCACTGAGGAAAAGATAAACAGACATGTGAGTTTTCTTCTGAGAAATACATTCTCCCTTAGCTTCCTGATACTCCGAATTAACATCAGACTACATTTCTAATAAAAACCTGAATTAGGCTGGACGATGATATAATGTGATAATTTATCGTCTTTCAATGGAATCATATCGTGATGAAATCACATGTTAAGATACCGTGATAGACAATTATGTTGTCTAAAAAGCTCTGTTTCAAAAGAGCCCCCCCCCCCCCACTGCAAAAGCTCCATATCTTTTTATAAAAAACATACCGAAGCCCTAATCTTGTTAAAGGGCCAGTGTTACCAAATGTGTTAACTGGCACTAACGTTTAATGTAACAATCCATGCAACACGTTTATACACACATAGCAAAATCTGTGATAAGGACATTGATATGAAGTATTTGAACCTCACAATTAAATTCAAAATGATGCAAACACTGCAACATGGTCCACTTTTTGAAGGATGTAACTTCTTTTCAAGCTAGAGGAAATAGGATTCTTTTGTTCTTATCTAGTCGGCACGACAGCAGGGATTGGTTCCTGACTGCTGGACAACAGGTTTCCTCCTGCCGTATGACAAAGGAAGGGCCGGCCCCTCGACCATTTGGAACAAAGATCGTCATGATCTAATTAACTTGAGAAACCTAGGAATCAATATGAAACATAAAGATATTGATTGGATCTAACAGTATCGAGACAATCCTTCCGCCTATCCCAGCACCAGCGTCCATTGGGAATACATCAAAACATAAAAGTACATTGCTAACAAAGCCATTTTGAAAAAATGTTGAACTCAACGTATTATTGATACAGGAGACGGCAGCAACTGGGGTCTAGTTCAACATTTTAATTAGTTCTTTTCTGCAGAACATAGGTAGCTCAAGTGTTCTTATCTGATTAAAAAACCTGCTCGGAAGCAGGTAGAGAAACTCCGTCAGATTGTCTCTCCTATTATTTGATGTCATCTTTGTGGCTCAGACCAGGATGGCCAAAACATTTTTTCTTTCATGTTGTCAACCATTATTTGATACATTGTTAAAGAGTAGTTATAGCTTAGAGCTGCTGTATATGAAAATCATATTAAGCATTTTATGCAACAAAACAACAAACAATTTATGTTGAATGTCATTTTAGTGCAACGACATTATCAATGTATGTTTGCTTCTTCCTTTACATGAGTTACTGTGAGAATGGCATGGGGAACTTTCTATAAGATCATCTCTCAAGCCAGCTATTAAGCTATTTGAAATAACACCATGCCAATGTATAGGTGTGGTAAAGGGTATGTGTGTGTGTGGGTGTGGGGGGTATTTTGATTCCATAGGCTAAGGGAACTTTATCAGGATGCTAAGCATCCTGGATGCATGGAATAACTGGCCATTATAATAAATGTGGCTGCCTCTATGGGAATTTAACATAGGGGTGTGTATACTTATGGACACTGTATTTTAAGGGAGAATATTTATTTATTTACAATACATTATTCAGTCACAAAGAAAATTGGTGTCCTTAAAGGGTTGGATTTTCTGATTTTTTTTTAAATTAAGGCCTTAAGATCAATTTCCAAAAGATGTTTTTTATTCCACTTTTTAATCAACTTTAGCATGGGTGTGTAAAACTTATTCATGCCACTGTGGTGGCTACCTAGGTTTTCTGACCAATAGGCTTACACATGAATTGTTATACATTTTGGAATTGAGACCTGTTTCCACTCATGTAATGAGCCCTACGTGACAGATTAACACAGTGCTCCGGCAACGTCCAAAGAGCCACTCTGGTTGAATACAGGAAAGACCAGAATTATAATCTGCTGCCATCATGTGGCAGAAATCATGACTTACATCCCCCACCACAGCCATTGAATGCCATCTGTTGTCTAGTGTAACCAGGGCAACATAGTCTGTTGTTACCTGGTGCAGGTGAGAATGAGTCGAGGAAAACAACAGAGCAGAGGAGCTGTGGGGAAGACAACAGGACAAACATGAACACCTTCTCCAGGTAGGAGTTTCACATTATCCATAGACAAAAAAACACCTTCGACAGATTTGGCCAGAATGGTACCAATCTAGTTTCTTCCCAATATTTTACAATGAAAAATTATCCTATTTGCTCAATTCTTCTCTTAAAGGTACAGTGAGTCAGCTAAAAAAATATCTCCTCACAATCACCTAATCTAATCTAATGTTGATGCACAGCGCTGTCTGTGTCAATGGAGAACAGAAAGGAGCACACAAGCCACAAAACACTTTTCCAGACAATCAGTGGTCTCTCATGGCCACACCTTCCTCCACAGCGACGTGGAGGAGGGTCTGGCTAGTACCCCCAGCATTCTGGGATGGGACAACAACGTGCTCTGGTTCATTGCCATTTCTTTACACCAATCACAATCGTCGTGAGCGGTGCCGAGCGCCAGACGGAGCCACGGTGCCGTTGTAAAATAGCCCCAGGAAGGAACTTATTTTGGTGGAACGTGTATATTCAAAAGTAGTTTTAGTTGTGTAAAACTCAGATTGGAGGATGGACGGATTGTGTACCAACACCTACTGGCCATGAATCTGGGGGGCGGAGCTTGTATTTGTTTTGCAGTTGAGTTCAAATAACAACAATCTTTGCACAGCATTGCTCACTGCACCTTTCATTTGTCCAGCAGGGATGTCCAGGTCCGGAGCATGGAGCAGACGGTGAAACATGCGGAGAAGTACCTGGGTGAGATCTGCTCGCTGCTGGCCTCCTACACCAGGAAGACAGCCAAGCTCAGAGACAAGGCAGACCTGCTGGTGGCTCAGCTCTATGACTTCTCCAGCAGAGAGGACCCTGAGATTCAGATCGGCCTGAAAAACCTGGCTGAAGACCTGGCCATGGTGCAGGACTACAGGCAGGCCCAGGTCAGGGACACTGTCCTTATGCATGCATACATCAATGGATTATTTTCTTTTCTCTGCATCAAACTCCTGTATACACGTTTGTGTTGCGATCAACGCTTGGTGAAAGCAGTATTCAGAACCCTAAATGAAGTAAAAGTATTAATACGAAAATGTAAAAAATTACCCTGTTACAGGTAAAAGTCCTGCATTGAAAATGTTACTTAAGTTAAAGTATGTGAGTATCATCAGAAAAATGTACTTAAAGTATTAAAAGTAAAATCACAGAAAAATCCAATATACTCCAATTTGACAGTGTACAAAATCCAAACAGTTGTGTGTTTAATGGTCTAATCATAGCTGGACTTGTTGACTCTTACATTGGTTGGTAGTTTAGTTTTCAAATATCCTTGTATACTATAAACTACATGCGTTTAGTGTACCGAAAAATTATGTGTAAAATAACTAGTATTTAAAGCTGTCAGATGAATGTAGTGGAGTAAAAGGTACAATATCTCTCTCTGAAATGTATCAGAGTAAAAGTAGAAAGTGGCATGAAAAGAAAAGACTCATGTAAAGTACAAGTAAATCAACATGTGTACTTAAAGCTATAGTGCGTTTCTGTCGCCCCCATGAGGAACAACATTGTCGGCGCAGTCTTCCCTGATTGCACCACCCACCTCCTCCACACAGTTGCTAGTAGCCAAGGAGGACATGGAGGATTTATAAAAAATAAAAAAAATAAAAACTCTTTAGAAGAGCTCATTATCTCCACTCAAGCTTCTTGTTCAGTTGTGTGGAGCTGAGAGTCTTCTGTGGTTTGTAGCAACTCATTTGGCAATGTGCTTGAATGTAACCGATGTTCATAAACATCAAAAAGTTACACACTAACGTTTTAAGTACAGCACTGGAGGAAATCTACTTAATGACAATCCACCACTGATTTACCCTTTCAAAAAATAAATAAAAACACTTAGCAAATTAATATCTATCTATCTATCTATCTATCTATCTATCTATCTATCTATCTATCTATCTATCTTTCACTGCAGGTTGAAAGACTGGAGACAAGAGTTGTTGCTCCTCTAAAAGCCTATGGAGACATAGTCAAAAACAAAAGGGTGAGTTTTATTTAGATAGATAGCCTTTATTATTAGACTTATGGTCCATAAAATACATCAGCAACAACAACAAAACATACAGATGTATGTCACAAGACAGACACCAATTAAATAAGACAGCTATACCAGTAATCCCATAAGGGGGACTAGTATCGCGAAGCACTGAACCTCGGGTCAATCAGATGTGAAATGACAGAGTTACAAGAAGAATTCAAGCGACCGATCCATTTATACATCAAATTCCTCAGTGAAGCGGAGAAAGTAATAACTCCTGCTTGACCACACAATTCCCTTGCACTACACCACCTGGGTTTCCTAAGTAGAATGCGCAAGCAATCATAAGCGACCCGCAGCTTATTGCTGCTCTCCTTTTTAAACTTTACCCACAAGGGGGCAGTGTAAAAAGCAATACAATATGCTTTAAAGAGGTTTATCTTGACACTAACAGAACACCAGGAAAACTTCCTGCAAGCATGTTAGACTGCATATATAATATGAGACGCGGCATATACATGTCCTCATCATCTGACATTTGATCTGTTATAATGTGACCAAAATACTTAATTTTGCATCCAACCGTTAGCACATTCCCTGCAAGATGGAAAGATGAAAAAATAAGGTCCTTATCCTCTTTCACTCTACAGATCATAACCAAACTCTTTTCGGCATTATATTTCACCTCATATTCAACACGATCATTTAAACATATATTCAACAGCTCCTGAAACCCTGCACTGCTAGGAAAGACAACAGCCAAGTCATCTGCATACATGAGATGGTTCACTAGCATGTTACCCATCATACATCCTGTCTTACACTGTCTCAGCTGGTCAGACAGGTCATCCATGTAAATATTAAAGAGGGCCGGTGATAACATCCCCCCCTGACCGACGTCCTTACCAACACCAAACGGAGCGGAGAAGACATCCCCCCATTTGATCTGTATGCTCTGGTTGGAATACCAGAAAGCCAGGATCCTGATTATACTATTCAGTACTCCTCTTTGGCTCAATTTTAAAAACAGCTTGTGGTGGTTTACTTGGTCAAAGGACTTGGAGGCATCAATAAAACAAATAAAAACAGAGGATTTTTGTCTTCTGTAGGTTTCTACCATTTCCTTAAGTGCAAAGATACATAGATCAGTACCATGCTTGGCCTTGAAACCAAACTGGTTATCTGAACTAGACAAATAAACACACAACCTATCTAATAAAATTCCTATAATACACTAGCTAAAGCAATAGGTCTATAATTATCCACACTCCCCACCTTTCCTTGTCCACCGTTGTCCATTACCAAAGTAATGGACAACGGTGAGTCTGGTGACACCCCATGAGACATAAAACCAGTAACACAAATGGCAAAGGAGAACTGCAACCTCCGGGCTGGCCCATTTCAGGTGCTCTGCAGTAATATGATCTGATCCGCTAGCTTTATTATCAGCTAGCTGTGTAAAAGTTAGATGGATCTCACTGGCTTTAATTCCAACTTTTTCACTATAGACAACATGGCCAACTTCATACGGTTCACTTTTAACACAATGAAATAGGTCAAAGTAATGTTGCCTCCACAACTCTGCTATGTTATCAGCCCCAGAGACCTCCTCTACGTTGCATGGTAATGATGTACTGTCCCTGTTCAGAGTTTACAAATGTGGGCCTATGATATTGATATATCTGCAAGAAACTAGTATCAGCTGATAACCAAACTGGTCTGAATATAAGACTAGGTTTTGCAAAGACACAAAAGACTTCAAGATCATTTCTTGGATATACAACAGTCTAGTGAAGTTAAGTTTCCATGAAAGGGGGAAACAAGAAATACTTCAGCAGG
The DNA here is from genome assembly GCF_013103735.1 of Etheostoma cragini. Lineage (NCBI taxonomy): Eukaryota > Metazoa > Chordata > Actinopteri > Perciformes > Percidae > Etheostoma > Etheostoma cragini. The sequence goes on along the minus strand of NC_048428.1, from coordinate 7,066,446 downwards.
ACGTTGTGTAGCTCATCTGTCGGTCACATACTGTTCTGACAGGCTCTTGGAAGCAGTTGAAATGATTTCCTTGAGGACTTCTATGAAAGCATTTTTCACACAGTGTGTCTCATCATCTGTGACTGCTGTAATTCTTTGCAGCTTGACAGAAAATCCAGTCCTCTGTCCGTGTCTGCAATAAAGAGGTTGGAAGATGTTTTTATTGCTCCAGAACATGTTACACTGTCAAATTCTTGTAGGTCAAACTGGGCTGAAAAACTCTAAAAGACAGACTATAAATTGACTAAAAAACATGCTCTGGTTTATTGGCATTTCTTTGACCAATCACAATTGTCATAGACAGATAGTCTAGCTAGCGGTCTGGATTAACCCTGCAGAGATCTGACGAGCAGTCAACCATAGTCCTCAGAAATAGACCGGAGGTTAGAACGTCAACACAAAGAAAGAGAGGTGAGAGTGGACATCCGGATCTTCCGGCGGGACCGGAGCAATCCCATAAATGTATTGTCAATATAGATTAACGTCTCCCTAATCTGGGTGAGGTAGCTTGCTTACAAAGTTGTCAGTCCATAAGGTCTTCACCCCTTGCCTTGGACCAGCCTTGAGTGACCCTACCAGGGGCTATAATCTCCCACAACGCCGCTCTCAGGGTCATGGGGGGATAGCAACCCATCCAGCACATTAAGGTGGTGATTCTTAGAGGGGGGGTGTCAGAATACATTGGTCATTTTATGATTTAATAACCAGTGTCTTTTGTCTATTAAGGACAGTCTTACACAACATGAAAAAAAGATTGACTGGCCTTTGTTTTGGGTGTTTTGTGTGTTTTGTGTGTTTTGGGACCTGACGGTGTATCTTCCATTCAGGCAGATCTCAAGAAGTTCAGCACTGATCTAAACAAAGAGCTGAAGGAGTTGCAGAAACTGGAGAAAATCCGACTGAGGAACCCAGCAGATGTACAGAGCATTGTATCCTTCATAAACGGACCTTTAGCTCTCTCCTTTCATTGACTGGGAGTTAAAAACAACTTTTTATTTCCCATTCATACTTTGGGAAAATACTCAACAAAGTTGATTGAGATTCCCTAATCTGACGCATTTCAGATCCAGTGTCCTTCAGCTGCTTTATCATCTAAATGAAAGCCACCAATCCTGTTTAGCATCAGTTTAACACATTATATCAAGATATTCCTCATCTTTCAAACATTATTTGTATGATTTTAACTTTTCAATGCAATTCATTCTAATTAAACCCATTCCAACTTGTTCAACTTTTCCTACCACTTCACGGTTTTCTTAAACACTTTAGCCAGCAATCCAGTGTAGCGTCAGCATTTTCTAAAAGCAAGTCAAATATTCCACATCTTTCAAACGGTATGGGTGTTAGTGAACCTTTCAATGATATCTTTACTAATAAAACTCATTCCCTCTTTTTCCAACTATAGTCACTACTTAACCTTTCATTTCAGTGTAGTTAGCCTTTCAACATAAAGCATTCACACCTTCACCATGCATTTATGAGAAAGTTATTTATTGGACTAATTAAACATAAATAAGATGTTATATCTTAAAAATGTAAATATACTGGTCATATATGAAAAAACATGTAGTAAACAGTGTGCCTTATATACTGTATATATGTTAATACTTTCATGTAGGAGGTACATATTAACAATGATTGCAACATGCACAGTTACACTTGAGAATATTTTCTTGACAAGAACTTTCAGTCTCAGGTAATGTACATGGTTTTATGATTATCTCATGAATAGCACCACATCACTGAGCCTTCATGCAGCCCAAACTGACTGGGAGTTAAAGCTTTGTGTACTGTCTTGTGTGTTCATTGACAGGCAGAAGTGACTGCTCAGAAGGCTTCCAACAAGGCCCAGCACAGCATCAGACAACTGGAGGAGACCATCACAGACTTCCAGAGACAGAAACTGGAGGACATCAAAGTCAGTCACACTTCCTCACATACCGTACACCAGTGGTGAAATGGCATTAAGTACATATACTCAAGTACTGTACTTAAGTACAAATGTTGAGGTACTTGTAGTTTACTTGTCATTTCTTTTCATGCCACTTTCTACTTCTACTCCGCTACATCTTATATTTTTACTTTTTAATCCACTACATTCATCTGACAGCTTTAGTTACTTTACACATTAAGAGTTCTGCACACTAAACACATGTAGTTTATAAAATCTGATGTTTTATTATAAAGTAAACTAGCCAACAATATAAGGGCCTACAAGTCCAGCTGAGATGATTAGACCATTAAAGACAACTGTTTGGCTCCTTTACACTTTCTACAAATGAAGGAGAGTTCTTTACTTTTAATACGATAACTACATTTTCCTAATGACACTTTCTCACTTTAACCTAAGTAACATTTTCAGTGCAGGAACTTTACTTGTAACAGAGTATTTTTACAGTGTGGTATGAGTATTTTTTACTGAAGTAAAAGATTTTAATACTTGTTCCACCACTGCTGTTCACTCCCATCCACCAGCATCAATGTCCCACTGACAACCACTATTGCTTTGTTTTTTTCGGCAGAGGATTTTCCAAGACTTCATCACAGTGGAGATGCTCTTCCATGCTAAGGCGCTCGAGGTCTATGCACACACATACCACAACCTGGAGGCAGTGGACATTCAGAAGGATCTGGAGGTAGCTTGAGCTAATGCGGCGGATAACATGTGAAACCAAATTGTGTAATTAATAAGTTGGGAGAAGCAACACAGAAACACCCCTAAACACAGGGAAAATGAATTAGAAAATGACTTAGACATAAGAAAAGTAACGCTAATTCTGGCCTCAAATCAATTAAGATTCGGTGACTTACACATTCCTGAAATAATAATATCATTCAAAATTAAATGGAAACAGTCTAAAAATTCTTCGTGGCCGATGTGGAGATGTCTCATAGTCTCGCATTCCCAGACCTTCCTCCACAGCGCCGCAAAGGAGGGTCTGGCTAGTCCACACAGCATTTTGGGATGGGAGAAAAACGTGCTCTGGTTTATTGGTATCTCTTTAAACCAATCACAATCGCCTTGGGGGCGCCAAGCACCGTCCGGAGCCATGGTCCCTCTGCAAAATAGCCTTGGGAAGTAACTTGTTTTGGTGGAACACGTGTACACATGTAAGGTTGTTTTAGTCATGCAACAGAAAACTCAGATTGGACAGATGGTCTAGCTAGCTGTCTGGATTTACCCTGCAGAGATCTGGGGAGCAGTTAACCATAGTCCTCAGAAATCCACCAGTTTAGAATGCTATCACAAAGAAAGAGAAGATGACGGTCATCTGGCGGAATTTCTGTTGGCACCTGAACAATCCCGAAGCTGAAACGTTGTCGAGTACATGGAAAATTGAGTAGGCACATATTCTAAGAATTGTGCTGTTAACTTGCAAGATGAAGTGACTTAGATCCAAAATAATTGCAGTCTCAAGCTCCATCAGCAGGTAATAACGACCAGCTTGCAGTAAACATTATCTTTTTGAATCCATAGCTGTTCAATGGACGGATTAGAATGCCCGACACTCTGGATGGGCGCCTGGAAACCCCTCTGACCGGCTACTCGTCCCCCCTCATGAGCCGCTACCCCAGTCCTCCTCTGGCCTCCCCTAGAGGCCAAAGCCTCAGGTCAACGCTGGCCTCTACCACAGGCCCAAACCACAGACAACAACACAGCCTGTACCCAGACACAGTCAGGAGGGTGAGCCCTAATGTCTTTGTTACCATAGTGACAGAATGAGAGTGCTGGTTCATGCTGGTTTTCGTATTGCTGTCCTTAAAGGGTAACATTGGGATTTTTGAACCTGGACCCTAGTTTCCAGTGACTAATGGGAATAACAATGTTTAATATTGGTCCAGTATTAAGAATGGTGAAACACACAACAAAGTAACGCTAATGGGCAATCGCTCACCTTCAATTCACATCCACAAAAGTGGATTAAAATAACTGCACTTAAAGAGTAAGATCATTTTTGTTTGACATTGAAACTGTCCCAAAATTGCTATAGCCAAACTCACCAGACTCCATTTAAATAAACAGTAATTTTATCATTGTAGAACACACTTCATTCAAAGTCGACTTAAAACAAAACAAATAAATCAAAAGCTGCATTGGTTCTGTCTTTCCAATGTGGCAACAATCACCACTCTGGTCTGGTAGAAATAAACCCTTGATTGACTCATTTACATCTGGAAATATGCTGGATCTATACACACTAAAAGTACTGTTTATTTAAATAGAGTCTGGTGAGTTTGGCGATGGCCTTTTTCAGGGTGGTTTCTGGTTTTCAACAAAAGGATTTTACTCTTTAACAAAAGGCTTATCTCTGTGGGGATCCTTCCCATAAGGGTGTCAGGTATTTGACCTATAGGATCATTTCGTATCCTGGTTTGCTGCTGCTGGTAACAGCGTTCTCACTCAATCCTGGACCAATTAAAAAGGTTACATATGTAAATATAATATACGTTAAAACAGATTTATTAAAAATGACCCTTTAAAGGACAAATTCGGCACAATATGAACCTAGGGGTTAACAACACATGTGTACAGTTGACCGTTCTCTGGGACATGTTTTCATGCTAATTGAATGTGACCAGTTTTGTTGCAAAGACAGTACTACTCAGGTATATAGGCGCCATCACGACTAGTCCAACAACGAACGCAGTGTAACCAGTAATGTAGCTTAAGCACGGCATGCGTTGTTCGACCGGTCATGACTGCTCGCCCAAGATGGCGGCCGCCTGTATACGTGAACGGTACAGTCTTTATAAACTATCTTTTTAATAAACTGTCTGTACACTTACAACATTCTCAATGCTTGGGTTTACATGTAGGGACCCTCATTATACTACTGTGGAAATGTGCTGCTATTCTGAGCCTTGTTAGTGGTATAGTACTTTACCCGTGCCCTGATGACTAGCGTTATAGCTAATTAGCAGTTTGCGCTAATACCGGTCACATTTGATTAGCATGAAAACATACAGGTATCCCAAAGGAAAGGATGACACTGCATACATCTTATTAGCCTCTTCATTTTGCGCCGGATTTGTTCTTTAAGGCAGGGAGGTTTGTCTTTTTTTAACCAAGTACCTGTCCACAGAGAGAGACGGAGCAGGGACCCCAATTACTAATATTGTATACAATAAAGTTGCATATTACACCGGGCCTACAAAAGTTTAAAGTGTAGGGCAGCCTAAAGCCTTTATACCTTTTAAGTGCATAGAATAGAATAGCAAGATATTAAAATAGTAATTTTGAGCATGATTTTTTTAAGTGATGTTATAATGTTCCACAAACATGTGACACAGTGAATCTGTATCTGTTGATGTCTACCTTCTCTATAGACCAGTAAGCCTATATCATTAGTGGGGATTTATATCTGTATGTATAATAATATGTAAAGACTTCAGGCCTAGGGGACCCGGACCCCCTGTTCATCACTCAGTGAGCCTAATATTTTTCACCTTATTCAATTTGTAGGCTCGCAGCAGCTTGCAACGCCAGAGAGGCATGGAGGACGACGAGCCGGAGAGGGGAGAAGAGGACGAAGACGAAGATGAGGAAGAAGAGGAGGAGATTTACGAATCAGAGACAGAAGAGGGTCAGCCCACCAGCAGGCAGTCTTATGCGGCTCAATACGCCCAGATGCGCAGATGGCAAAAGTAAATGCCTGTGCACGAAACACACACCCAACTCCTTGTACACAATGCTGTGTCCATGTAGATGATGACAATGTGTTTAACCCAGGTTGAAATATATTTTGATATATATGTCAACTGAAGAGCTGTTTTTCATTCACAACTTCATTTCCTTGCTCTTGTCACCATGTGCAGTCTTTAAAAGTATGCTTATTCAATAATAATGCAAAACTGAACACACTGAACATTATGTTTTGCTCAAATATATTAGTAATTGTTGTGTTTGTTATATTATATCTCAGCTGGAAAGGAGGAGAAAAAAGGTTCCCAAAATAAACCTAGTGGATTTACCAGCTGGGATAACTACGTTCCATTTTTTAAAAAGACAAGTCTTTTAAGTTGGAGATGTGAAGGAAACAAATAATCATCCTGATGTTCTCCACAGGCTCCAATTCCATTTTTTTTTATATCTTTACATATCAGACTCATGTATGTGATACTGTCATGTATGCATTGTTATATTTTAATGTAGACCTTCAAAATAAAGATGTAAAATTATGTTACCTTGCCTTGAGATTCTTCACTTTTTTTTTTTTTTCAACATTGACTAAATGGCGTTTTTTGCTTGGTCTTTACTTGACCTTAAATATTTAACTTAAAGTGCTGTTATTATGCTTGCACTTCCCTTTCCTTTATTGTGCAGCCACTATTGAAAGTCCCGAAATAGGGAAAGAAGAATTTGATTATTGGTCATTGGTTATTTTGCCCGCATCTCTCCAATACCTTACCTGTAATCACCAAAAGATGATTCAAGGCCCTGTGAAAGGAAGGAAGAACAAGAGATTTAAATGCTGAAAGGTAAGAGGTAAGTATGACAATAACCAGTAAATAAGAATGGAAACAGGGTTTAAACTTAGCACCATCGCTAAATGCTGGTGAAATATGCAAGTGGCTGGTAGATTTGATTCATTCACCAGCCAATAAAACCCCCAATGGTAATCTATTGAGTGGCTGATAAAATTGGAACATTCACTAGCCTTTTTGGCTGGTGGCTAAAAAAGTTAATATTGAACGCTGTTTGGAAATGTGTGATTTACTCTGATTATAATCATCAAGGTGACTTTGTAGAATTAGTAAGTATAAGTTAAGTATTCATAATTTACATGAAGCAATTATTAAGAACTAGAATTCAACAGTTATATAATTTAAACTGATGACAACCCAGTAACCTAATTAAAGTGACTCTGTCACTGTGCAATGAGTCTGTTAGGGATGAATGATGAATAAATGAAAACTTTATTGACCAACAACAATCAACAAGAGGTGTTCAAAAGGATAAAAAAACTAAAAGCCTAATGGCTTGTTTCAGATTCAGTACCTGAAACAACAGACTGTTTGATGCTTCCTGCACATGCGGGTTTTCTACTTGGCTGATGCAGCAGATAAGCACACATCAGAAACAGTTATTATGCAGTTCTTCAGCCCCAGCTGACAGAAGGTGGGAGTCTCCAGAGGGATTCAGAGAGATGTCACCGTGTGTATAGGACTCTCTCACTCAGCTACTCTGTGGGGATTTAGTCTGTAAATGAACTGATTATTTTTCAGATTTACAGTGATTAAAAGTTGCCTCTTGTGTCTGACAGCCAGGCCAGATTTTCCACTAGCCACATGTTTTTTTTTCTCCCATTGCTACTTAATTTCAGCTCCTCTGGTTTGTTTCACATCGTTCTGTTCGTCTTCTCTGCTTCAGCACAGCTCTTAATGAATACCTCACGCTGGGCACGCGGCCGACGCATGTATGACCCGTCACGATATGGTGCTCATGGGATATGTAGGATTAGTTCTACAAGCAGTGTTGCCAGATGATGTTTCCAAGTCAAACACAAACAAAACCAGCCAAATTTCTTGGGTGAGGGACAAAGTCTGACAGGCTGTCAGCTTTTATCCTGGAAATGCACTTCCGTTGATCCAGACATACATCAACAGTGAACGTTAAACAAACCTTACGGTGGGGATCCCAAATGGACCATTGATTTTCCCACTGACATCAGGGCGACCGGAAGCCTAAGTCTCTTCCGTCTACACCTTGGATTTAAAAAAAAAAAAGCACTTACAGTTGTACTTTTATGTGGCTCTAGTTTGTATAATGTACTTCTTGCTGTCTGAAGTTGCAACCTTCATGGTTGAAAGCAATAAACTTGAAGTTAATTTTAATAAACTGACACATAATGTAAAATAAAGTAATAGTAGTCTCCCAGTCACTGTTGCTGGACTATATGACTATACAGTGTTTTCCCTTCAATATATTGATGGAATAATCACGATTAGCAGTGTTTTGAAGCAGGTCAGCCCTAAGTTTGTTTTCACTGCACATACCTGAACATGTAACTGACCTGGAGGAGCACCTGTGACTGGCTCCATCACCAAGTAACGATGATGTCACTGTCTCCAAGAACAGCACCGCACCACGGCCATGGACGTCCGCTGGGGCCGCTACATTGCAGCCCTCAGATCTATCAAAGTGAACCTGTCCTGGGATAGCAATACACAAATATTCATATTATATAGTAGAGTCATATTTCTGTATTTAATGTAGTTAGGTATTCCTTTCTTTTTAATTGCTGTTGTTAATGTTAATGCATAGCAGATGCTTGAATTTCTAAGAAAGTCTACATTCACTTTCTTCATAATTGCATTACTGTTAAGGATTAAAAATAACTGCAAGATGTGGTTGAAAACACTGAAAAGATGTCCTTTTACGTAGACCTTAGTTTAAGATTCAGTTTTTTTCAAACTAGATCTTTATTATGTGCATGCCTGGGAAATGTTTCAATATTAGTGTCAGTGTAATAGCTTAGGTTCAGAGCTGTAAATCTCCTATATGTGTGGGTACTTTTGAGACAGTTTTTCTGCGCCTTTAGGAAAAACAGTCTCAAAAGTACCCACACATACAAGAGGTACAAATATATTCACATTGAAAAATATTAAGTTAATTTACAAATGATGAAATACTAGTTACAAATGAGACGCACTGTCACAGATACAAATCGCTCTGCATTCATTTGTGAACTGTGTTTTACAAGTTACAAATACTTATGAGACCGTTTTAGCACCATACAAACACTAAGCTTTACGCAAATGATTGCATAATGATGTCACCAATATGTAAATGAACGTCTGGCAACAACTAGCTACTTTTAGCAACACTGGAACCATTCACACCCATTCACACACTGCTGGCGAAGCATCCCGAGGAATTTGGGGTTCAACGTCACTTCGACAAGGGTCCGCAGGGCCAGGGATGGAACCACCAACCTTCTGATTGGTAGGTGTCGCAGACTTGTGGAACTTTGACTGGACTGGAGTTAAAAGCTGCCGCCGAGCTGATGACAGGGACAGCATCACGACTTCCCCCGTGATGTCTGCTGGGCGACGCAGCACTGTGAAATGAAACAATAATCACCCCATACTGACGGTCACATGTGTCAGCTTAGGAATGTTTAATATTCCGTATCGTCAGAAGCTAAAACGTTTGAACACAAAGGTGAAAGGAGCACATTTTACTGAATGCACGTACAGAGCGATTTCACTGGGCTGCATCGATCAGAAATGAGATTATACTGGAGACCAGATACACAGAGCAGGAACACTGGCTATCAGAAGTACAGTAAAGGTAGATAAAAGAGCGTGTGTGTGTGTGTGTGTGTGTGTGTGTGTGTGTGTGTGTGTGTGTGTGTCTGATGCTGTCAGCCAAGTAGCACAATGAAAACCTCAGTTCCTGAAGTCTGGTTAAATATAGCAGGGTTCTTCAGAGATAAAAAAATATTCTTCACAGCATTTTTTCATCACATCCATGCATGTCATTGTAACTCATCCGTGACACACTTCAAATGGCACTTTAAAAAAAAAAAAAGAGAGAGAGAGCGAAAGAAAAAAAACAGGATGTTTACTCTTATTGACATGGTAGGTAAAAGGAGGAGTCGAGGATCAGACTTGAGGAATGTGTGTTGCTGCTGTTTTGTTGAATAAAAAGAAAAAGCTTCTTCTTCTTCTTCTTCTTGCATTTGACAATTTTTTACCAAGTGTTTGCACAATACCATAAATGCACCAGAGACGTACGGAACTAAATCCTGGCGGATGGAGATCACTAGACACTTAAAAAAAATAAAACCAGCTCAAATAAAATCCTGATATTATATATTTGCACAGAGAAAAAGCACAGGGACACCCCCCCTCCCCCCCCCAAACTTTCAATGTTCCCTTTTTCTTCTTCTTCTTCATAAACAGACACAGATCAAACAAATATAAAAAACAAAACTGTGTGGCACTGCGAACACTTGGCATCTGTTAAATCATAAAACAACACAACAGTGGAGAGAAATGACAACTATTTTTTTTTGTTTGTCGTTCACAGAGGCAGCACAATCGGGAGTCCCGCGCCCGCTCGTAGCAGTACAGTAGTAGTATTAGTACCAGTCGGCGCTTGATTGGAGGTGTAGTAGCAGTAGTAGTAAGTTAAGCATGAGTCCACCCCACCCTGTTTGATTCAGTGTCTCCGGGAGACCCTTCTCAAGTCTGATTGTTAACCAACCTATAAAGTGCTTTCAAAAAAACTAATCTCGTCCTCATCATAATAATCCTCATCTATACAGTAAATCAGTGTTTCAATAAGGGCAATGTTACGTGTACGAAAAGAAAAAGAGATTAATTAAAAAGGGTCTATTCAGGCACGAGCAGAGAGCGCTTCTCTCCCCCCAACCCCCCCCTTCAGTTCCTTCGCTCCACGGCTTTACGATTTTCTCTCCTTCACTTCTTGAAAGGTGTCAGTCGGCCGATGTTGTGCCAGAAGGTGGAGGTTTTGCGCTTGGGCTCCGCCAGCATGAACACCTGCTGCTGGGGCAAGGCGGTGGGGAGGGACGGGTGTTTCTGTCGCAGGAGGAAGTCATAGTAAGGTCTGGTCACTGCTGAGAGGGAAACAGACACAGCATCGCATTACATATAGAACTTTATGAGATATCAGACACAGCTGGGAAATGAGACCGAAAGCCTGCATTCATAATACACTATATTTCAGATCTGCTTTTGTTATTGGCCGGTGTGCTAATAGGACACAGGAAGGGTCTACCGTTTCATACCATACCATTGTGTTGCTTGAAAAGTGCTATCTTTCGCATAGAGGATTAGCCTGACAAGCCAGACCCCCATCAGCATGTTGGGTCTGGGAACCCACCATTGGCAGGGCTCAATCAGAGGGGCGGGATATACGGTTGTCTTTCAAAATCCCACTGCACGCAATAAGATAGCACCACAAGCAACCACAGCAACATTAGTTGATAGATTAAACTTTTGCCGTATCCGGTCGGCAAAACTCCGAATACATCTTCCTTTTTTAAGAATGACTTCAGTGCTTAACTCCGAGTCTTCCAGAGTCGCGGCCACAGCCCATTGGAACGACCGCTGCGGCCATCTTCTTTGTTTTCAAGAAGCAGGGAATTCACGCGAAACCGTCACAAGTCTGCCGTCCTCATGTTAAGCCCGCCCGCCGATCTAGACACGGTGTGATTGGCCTGACCAGAATTTGTTTTTTCCAGCTCGCAAGCCAACGGAGAATTGCTAGATTAACCCTGGCTGCGAATTACATAAGCTGTTGCTAGGGTGCATTTAGATTCCTAGGCTAGTAGAGGATCTTTGTTATAGTCAACACTCTGCTTCTCGGACTTTCTCTTTTAAACACAAATAGTATTTTCATTCACAAATGTTGGCCAATTGCCCCTGCTTCGAGGTTTGTGAAGCACAGTTAAGCTAACGTCAATGAAACCCAACACTTCCTGCAGATCAGATGAAAAGCCTACCTGGAAAAAGGGGAAGATTCTGTTTAATGTAAAAACTTCTGGGCCGTTAGGTGTGGAGTTTTATAGACATCAATAAAAAAAACTGCAAAATTGAAGCAACTTGAGCGCTGAGATTTTTTTTTGCAGGTGTTGCCTGTCTTGTTGCGAGCGTGTGTAGGAATCTCCACAAATACATCTGCTGTCCTATTCTGGAGGAGGATGAGTATTTTTAACCTTAGTCCAACCTTTACTGGGATTCTGACATGCTTGAAGGATACAGGTCCTGGTGACATAGAATTTAAATAGAAAGTGCTGCAGTATGCATTATAGATACTATAGCGCATTTACGTTTTTCATTGGACCCATGTCCAAACCAGGAGAGAAGGAAAGACATTTTCAGACTGATATTACCCAGAGAAGTGAAGACTATAAGTTTGTTTTTCAACCTGGACCCTATGTTTCCAAGTTTTGTGTCTAAGTGACTGATGGGAACAACAATCTATGTGAAAATATGGTGGGTTTAAAGCTAGCAACCTCAGTGCTGTTTCTGGTTAAACAGAAAGGTCTCAAAGAGATTTAAATCTCTGTAGGAAAGACTGTTGTTCCCATCAGTCACTTACACATAAAAACATAGGAAAATATGGTCCAGGTTGGAAAAAAAACATACTTATTCTTTAAGAAGATGGCTATTATATTCTCTGACAAAAGGACATAAAATTTATGAACAAGAGAATCTGGAGTCTACACTGATACAAACTAGAGACTACCACACTCAGGTGCTTAGTGCCTACTGCACTACTACTGAGGTCCAGGCAAGCTTCTTATTGGCCTTTCTCTGAACAATTGGGTGCATACCTTTTGGTTTCCCAGCTGGATGGCTTTTGCAGGCGTTAAACATGGCCTGTTTCTTCTGGACCTCTGTGAGAGAGAACCCTGAGAGGAGAAATGTATTTAATTATTTATATAGCCCAGTTACAAAAAGTGTGGCTTTACAAGACTATCAGTTTGAAAATTTCTCAACAAGTTATTCTTTCATTGTGTTTGGTAACAAAAGGTAAAAAAACCAACAGACTTACTGTGCAGGACTCGACATCCAACCCAAACCCTTATTCCTACTAATGTGCCATAAGCAGCCAGTTAATAAGCAGTCTGGCTGACATTCTGACGGCCTGTTCCTGCGATCAGCATCAGAGACATTTGTCACAGTTTGTTTTTTCTTTCTTTTTTTGTAGTTTTTTTAGTAGAGTATTAATGCTGATGTAGTGATGTAGTTTTTGCAGAGAAAAAAGCATGGCTGAAAGGTAGACACCAGGTCTGTGTATCATCTAACTATAAATCAAGGACTCATTGTGCATTTATGTACGTGTGTGTGTAACACGTGTGTATCTTTCAAACAAACCCACATGATATCAAAACGCAGCACGCTCAGCGGCTCATTGACTACGTTTACACGCACATATTTAGTTTTCCCCCACCAAAAAGACGTTATTAATTATTACAAGACTAAGCTATTTACATGGCTAATGAAAGTGACAGCTTCCCTCTTTCCTTCTTTCAACCATCTTCTTAAAAAGGTCCGCACAGCAATGTTTGCGCATATACCAAAACACCTGTTGATGTCCAAGTCTTCGATAATATTCGATAGTATAAGTAGCTGTGTTTCTCCTTATCGGGTCTGCAGCTTTGCAAACTGTCGGCTGGTGAGTTTGTGTACAGCAACCATAGCAACGCACAGAGCGGACCATAAATCGTAAACATGCAAGATTAAAGTTACATTCCGAGAAAAAACTCACACATTTACGCGAAAAAAGAGAAACCCAATGCTTTTTTGAACATCAAAGCATGTTAACCTATTCTAGTAAGATCCCAAGAGTATAAATGGGACGTCTAAAAGGAGTAGGATAGGGGTTCTTTGACCATGAACACGATCCGGGCAGATGTCTGACCTGTGTCACGGTCATGCTGGACCTGGATCCTCTCGTCAGCGAAGGCTCCGAGCCAGCGCTGCTTCTGCTCCGGCTTCTTGGCGCACAGCAGGTGGACTTGGTCCCCGGCCAGCGAGCGCAGCTTCAGGGCGTTCTTCACGCTGATGTTGAAGTCCTTCTCCTTACCGTCTTCCACGTCTATCACTTCCATGTGGTCCATGTCCATCCGACCCTTGTAGTACAGCATGTCCCGCCGCAGGAGGTCCTGCAAGGATACGGACAGCAAATTCAGCAACAAATCCTAGTACAAGTAGCAATACTAGTATTCTACAGAACCAGCAAGAGCCAATATGTCTGATTTATTATTATTAAAAACAAATCAACCAGTATTCCAACAGCGGTTGTAGATGGCAGGCCTGTCGATTCATATATTCTGAATTCAACTGAAATGTTAAGCACACTACAAAGCAGAACGTTATTGTTATTTTAATTTGTTTCTCCATCAGTTTGGCGTGTTACCTCTTAACGGAAGCAATGCCCACTCATGACACCATCAGTTAGCACACTCAGTGAGCACAGTACAGGTGTGCAAATGGGGAATTGGGCACAATTAAAACAAATAGACAGTGACCAACAGACTAAGGAGTATGAAGTATTTTTAAAAGAAAAAAGGATGACATTTCTTCATCTTCCCCTTTTCTACAAATCTTGTGAGCACCCCAACCCCGAGCTAAGAAACACTGAGCTGGCAGGAGTCAAAATGTGTTCTTTAAGTTATCTCCCCATCCACAGACGGAGACACTGCAAGCCCCTCCCCTTCAGCTCATACTGTCATCAGCATAAAAGGCGTGTAAAGTGCAGTGTGAAATGCTGAGGCACCTTTTTGCAGTACACCATCTGATGATCAAAGAGGAAAAACATTCTCTGCTGACTCTTGGCCTGAGGCTGGGACAGCTTGCTCAACTCCCCCGAAAAGATGAGATCAGAGCTTCTGCTGAGGATGTCTTCACCCTGCATGGAATGCGCACACACACACACACACAGTTACAAACAAACACACGGCAACGCATGCATGCAGCAACGCATGCACATATACATACACAGATACATACATACAGTTACACACACACACACACACACACACACGGCAACGCATGCACGCGCAGTAACACATACAGTACATACATACATACATACATGCATGCATGCATGCATGCAACACTCACAAATGCGCGCACGCGCACGCACACACACACACACACACACACATATACACACACACACACACACACACACACACACACACACACACACAGACACAGACACACACACACCTCCCAGTCCTCTATTGAGCTCTGCCACTGGGCGATCTTGTCGATGTTCTCGAGGCGTCGTTTCCGCTCATTGATCAGCCTGGCTACGTTCTTCATGGCGTTTAAGGCCGCCTCCACATCTTTGTAGTCCCTACAGATCAGAGAGTAACATGCAGTCAGAGTGTAAAGCCTAAAAGATATGTGTGGTGATATTCTATATTTTTCTTTTAGATAAGACATTTTATGAAAAGACCAAAATCAACACTGAATGTCTCTATTATCACTACCCCTAACCCTCTTCTTTCACATGTAAATTGGTGAATTAGGGGTTGATTGTTGGAACAGTGGAAGGACAATTACTTGATTTGATGTTTTATTTTGGATTATAAATGAACTGTATTTAACAATTCTAAAATTACAGTTTATTTAAATGGAGAGCGATTTCAGGGTTGTTTCATGTTACTCATTAAATAAGAGGTCAACCTCTGTAGGGATCTTATAATAATTGTGTCAGACACAGCTAGCTACCTAGGTCTAGCACGGTCAGCTAGCTAGCTTGGTTACATTTTTCAAAAAAAATCTAGTTGTAGTCTTGCAATGTGTGACCCTACAAGATCTGCAGTCTTTACCCGTTATGTCAGTCTTTAATGTTAGATCTAAGATGGTTGTCTTTAGATGTGAGATGGTTGTCTTTAGATGTGAGATGGTTGTCTGTAGATGTTAGAGGATTGTCTTTAGATGTGAGATGGTTGTCTTTAGATGTGAGATGGTTGTCTTTAGATGATTGTCTTTAGATGTGAGATGGTTGTCTTTAGATGTCTTTAGATGTGAGATGGCTGTCTTTAGATGTGAGATGGTTGTCTTTAGATGTGAGATGGTTGTCTTTAGATGTCTTTAGATGTGAGATGGCTGTCTTTAGATGTGAGATGATTGTCTTTAGATGTGAGATGGCTGTCTTTAGATGTGAGATGGTTGTCTTTAGATGTGAGATGGTTGTCTTTAGATGTGAGATGGTTGTCTTTAGATGTGAGATGATCGTCTTTAGATGTGAGATGATTGTCTTTAGATGTGAGATGGTTGTCTTTAGATGTCTTTAGATGTGAGATGATTGTCTTTAGATGTGAGATGATCGTCTTTAGATGTGAGATGGTTGTCTTTAGATGTCTTTAGGTGTGAGATGGTTGTCTTTAGATGTGAGATGATTGTCTTTAGATGTGAGATGATTGTCTTTAGATGTGAGATGGTTGTCTTTAGATGTAAGATGGTTGTCTTTAGATGTCTTTAGATGTGAGATGGTTGTCTTTAGATGTGAGATGGTTGTCTTTAGATGTGAGATGGTTGTCTTTAGATGTGAGATGGTTGTCTTTAGATGTGAGATGGTTGTCTTTAGATGTAAGATGGTTGTCTTTAGATGTGAGATGGTTGTCTTCAGATGAAAGATGGTTGTCTTAAGAGGTGAGATGGTTGTCTTTAGATGTCTTTAGGTGTAAGATGGTTGTCTTTAGATGTGAGATGGTTGTCTTTAGATGTGAGATGGTGTCAGATTTGAGTCAGTTCAAAGTCTGTTCTGAGTCTTCCAGTGGGTGGCAGCCATAAGGTAAAGCATTATAGATATCAACCGCATCTGTCCATTCTGATCAATGAGCACTGGTCTTTATCAAGCCGAATGAATAAAGTGATTTATTTTTACATCAGCACATGCATGCACCAATGGAACTCTGGACGTCTTCCCTCGCGGTAACACACAGAGTTTGTAGTCACCTGTGCTGTGGGTTGGTGTATTTGAGCAGCTCAGCCAGCTGCAGCGGGTACTTGCAGATCTTCTGCACGGGAGTGAGCAGGAAGCCATCCAAGGAAATGTCGATCATCTTCTGCAGGAGTCGGCAGGCCTCAAAGAAGAACACATACTTGTTGGCCTTCATGAGCTTCGAGAGCTGGACGCAGGCGTTGGGGTGGTTGTTGCAATACTCGGAGTAGATCTGGAAATCGGTTTGCTACACACACAAAAAAACAAGAGAAAGAGCTACAGTAGAAGAAAATAAACTATTTGGGTAGAATGGTTAACCCAGAGTAAAAAGGTATGCACCCACAATGTTCGCAAACTATATCTATGCCTACATACTATTAGTTTGAGGGTTTTGGAAAACAAAGTGAAAGAGACGATCTTAGATGATTTTAAGCAGAATTACTCTTTTGTGTGCCATCTCTTTAATACAGTAGCATCTCTCTGGTGGCATAATTTTTGAAATACTATGTGGAAATTTGTAGGCTTACTACAAATTCTCTGGATTGAATGATTTTCGATTGGCTTTTGTGACTCGGCTTACGTGTTCGAGGAAGCAGCAGCCAATCTCGCTAAGGTGCGGCTGCTCCTTGTTGAATTTCTTCTCCAGGTCTTTCAGGAACTTCCTCTGGAATCGGTAGATATCTTCAATATTTCCAAAGATGGTGCGAAGCTGCTCTTCCGCAAACATGTCTGTCCGCTTGCGGCACTGTTTTATGTAGCCCTGAGGGAAACCGAAAATGCTGCAATGACTTCTTTGATTTATTTATTTTTATAAAAAATAATACCAAAAATTACCACAAAACACAACATGTATTAAATATAATACTAACATTTAAAGGGACAGTTCACCACAAATATTTGTATCTTTCCGGTGGTGCTATTTTTCTGACCAGAGTTCTGGTATGAGCTACCCATTGTTGGGAGATATTGACTGTAGAGGTGTCAGCCTTCTCTCCAATGTAATGGAAATATATGGCACTTGGCTTGTGGTGCTCAAAGCGCCCCAAAAAGCACATTTGACATTTGAGCGGGCTTTTTTTTTTTTGTACACCCGCCAAACGTATCACCCTGCAAAACAAAGCGCACATGTGAGGCTCATGCTTCCGCCATTGTGATATCTGAACATTAATGGCATCTTCCTTAGTGTGTATACAGCTGTTTTCTCCAACAGCTCAGTGTTACCATTGCTGGGTGCACATTGGCAAAAAAGAAAACAGTTTCAGCATGAAACTGCTCACAGCCAGGTCTCTGGATTATATTGAGTAACTGCGTCATGATTTCTGAAAAGAGACATGGCTGTTGAGTTTTTCAAATGTATTTTTGGGGTGTTTTGAGCACCAACAGACAAATTATATTGCAGAGAAGATAGAAATCTCTACAGCCAACATCACCGGCACTGGCCAACTCACAACCCAAACTATCAAGATTGATAAATAGCAGTTTTTTATAGTGAACTGTACCATTAAACCTCAATCTCACACACACACACACACACACACACACACACACACTCTTATCAGCTGGTATTCTGTTTATAATGGGGAGATATGGAAATTTCTAAGTGAAATTTCTAAGTGACCCCAAACCTTAGACCGATAGTGTCTGTGTGTGTGTGTGTGTGTGTGTGTGTGTGTGTGTGTATATATTCACAAAGATTGTCTGTTTTACTGCCAATCCTGGAGATGTAATACATTGGAAAACAAGATGTGCGTTAGTGAGCCAACATCCCCACAGCCATGGCAGCACATTCATGATGTCTGGCTCATGGTTCACCAAGACAGTAAAATACATTTTTTTACATGTTTCACATGATCTAATGCAGACCTCACAGATGTCTTTTAGGTGTTTGATGTAGTCTCTCTCTGTGCTCATGATCTCATTGATGACATTGGTCCTCATCTGTTCTTTGCAGGGCAAACCTGGTCCCAGCAACAAGCCCAGACCTGCCCGACTCTCCTCACCAGCCTGAGGCCCTTCCAGGTGGGCCAGATACTCCTCCATGGGCTCATCCTGGTTCACACGCAACTAGGGAGGACATAAGTAACTATAAACCCTCAAGGACAAAAGACACACCGGCGAGTCCAAGTGATGTTTTTACAGCAGCCCTACTCCAAGAAGCGTTATTACAAAATTCCACATTGGACATTTATTTATTATTTCATTCAGATATTAAGCTACTTTTGTGAACCCAAGACTTTCGTAAACTCATTTCAGGCACCAAAACAATTGAGTTTAGGAGATTTGAGAAATTTCTAAATTCGAACATCAACCTTACGGCTCTAGAAAGCCGAGTTTGTTCTGAACATTTTGATATGAAAAACATGGGTATCCAGTTGTATGCAAATACCCTAAAAATGTGATTTTAAAAAGATATTTAAAAATCTCCTCAGACCTTAGACTAAAATGAAGTGTTACAACCACTAAATTTATATGTCACGTGACCGGCCAGCGGTCGACATCATTTCGTAAAATATACAAATTGTGGTGCATAACTTTTGATTTCAACTTGTTCATAACAATGTGTTGTATAGTTTCTGGTTTACAGGAGTAACAAGCACACAAACTTTATTATAACCCTATAATATGTTATTACATGTCTCAAGTTTTGTGTCAAGTGTCTTATTGAGAAGCTACAATTTTGCAGAAATATTGATAAGGAGTTAAGGCTTCATATTACTCAGTCTGTCAGTATTGCAGCAGCTGCATGTATTAATCAAATGCTGTATGGTCGGTCTCTTCCAGCAGCCTGGACAGACTGGTTTGTCTCACCCGTACGAAGCTGGCAGGGAACCAGCCCTCGCTGTCCATGATGCGGCCCCACCACCACTCCTTGTTGCTGGCGTCCACTACCTCAATGACATCACCAGCCTTGAAGCCCAGCTCCTGGTCATCCATGGTGACATGGTCCCAAAGGGCCTCAGCGTACACCACGCTGCCATCACTGATCAGCTGCAGAGGAAGCACCACAGAAAGGGTCACAGGTCAGACATGAGCTGGAATGTCATGGTTGCAACATGGAACCTGTTAGTCATACAGGGGGTCAACAAACAGCCACTAAAATGAAGGATTGGGTTTACTCATGCAACATTACACAATTTCAGTGCAATACACTCTTTAAAGGTCCCATGACATGGTGCTTTTATATAGACCTTAGTGGTCCCCTAATACTGTATCTGATGTCTCTTTTATACAGACCTTAGTGGTCCCCTAATAGTGTATCTGAAGTCTCTTTTATATAGACCTTAGTGGTCCCCTAATACTGTATCTGAAGTTTCTTTTATATAGACCTTAGTGGTCCCCTAATACCATATCTGAAGTCTCTTTCCTAAAATTCAGCCTTGGAGTAGAATTACAGCCACTAGAGCCAGTCCCACAATGAGCTTTCCTTAGTATGTGCCACTTCTGAGTCGGTAGCTGGGGGTGTGGCCTTGACCAACTTCCACTTTGCTTGTTTGAAAGCCAGGATGTCTCTCTCTCTCTCTCGGCAAAGCAGAGAAAGGGGAGGTAACCATGCCCCTTATGAGCACATAAGGACCAAGATTCCTAAAAATATTTCCCCTTGCCAAGCGTGGCACGTCCTATCTAAGGTCCGTCCTATTTGGTGGTGCATTGCATAACAACCTTATGGGATGGGAATGATTGTTCCAGGTATTCGTCCAACCTTCAGGTGTTATCAGGGAAACTGGGTTAAATATAAGGTTAGTTTTTATTGTAAAACATAGTAAAATCTGAAGTTAACGGTCTTAAAATGTTTTTTTTAGCAAGTGATGGCAGCATAAGCGGGTTAATGCCCTTCGAGGTGTCCATTATAGGTAGGCAGTTAGATTAGGTAATTAATGAACTTCTATGGAGGCTGAGCGTGGGTTCTGGTCTCTCTGTCGTCCATTAATTCCCAATGATGGAAAAAAATAGATGTTTGGGACACAGTGAAGTTGTGTTCGGTGAGGTTTCTTTTGATGCCATGAGGTCAAAGGCGGGCCCATACACATGGGTCACTCTGCACCTTCCAACTTCATCATTAAGCTTTGATATAGGCGGAGGAACAGGGCAGCGTGTAGAATGCAAAATCATTGAGAAGCTCAGGTGAGAGCAGACAAAGAAAAAGATACAGAGGAGGGAAGAGGAAGTGTGAAAAACAGAAGAAGAGGAGACCAAAACAAAGCGAGGCCAGAAACATCTGAGAGTTATTGATGAAAACACTGCAGTGGTCATATATCACAACACCAGGTTCAATGCGCCAACATGGTCCCATTCTCTACAGAGGCCATCCGCTGTTCTCCTTCCTGCAGAGACAACACAAATCCTGCTGGACCACATCAGCCCGCCCTCCTTCCTCTCTGCACGCTTGTCTCTTTCTGGACGTCTTTCACACTACCTCACTAGTGCTGCTAAAGACATAGTCGCTTCATTTGTTTCTGTCTGCGATCAGTCTCTTAGCTCCACTGATCCATCACGGCGATGAGGGAAGCTGACGATACGGCTGTTGCTAGGCAACACTCCCACACCATCTTGCCTTTCTGCTGCCCTTCTCTCCAGAATCTTCTTTGACTACTTGACACCACATAATCCTCCTAATACATTGTATCATAGCAAACAGCAGCATACAACCGGTTGTAAACATGCTTTGCATGACTAAGGGACACACACACACACACACAGCAGCTGTGCTACATACATAAAACCATGTATCTTTATTACCCATACACTTTATTTATGCAGTACTTTATGCTACACCAATACAAATATTCTTGTATTTAGCTTAAGACTTGGGCTAGGGTAATTTCACTTTGTCAAGCCACAAATTTTATTAAAGTGCTCATACTCTGCTTTTTGGCTTTTCCCTTTCCTTTATTGTGTTTTATATCTTTTGTGCATGTTATAGGTTAACAATGTAAAAAAGCCCAAAGTCCCCCCCTTTGGGACTTTGTGGACAACAGAAAACACTGTTCACAAACTGCTCCAAACAGCTCTATTGTAGTCCAGCCTTTACTTCTGGGACAAACGCTCATCTCTTTGTTACGCACAATATAATAGTCGCCTAGCTGCTAGAATAGTACGTTCTCCTACTCTGCTTCTGACTGGCTAGAAGTCCTTACCTAGGTACTGCACATGTGCAACTCCCAAGAAAGATGGAACAGAAGTGCAATGTTCTGTAGCTAAAACAGAGAGCTCAACACAGGGTTAAAAGAGGAGCTGCAGCAATGTGCAGTAAAACAGAAATATGGTGTTTTTTGAAAATGAAACCATGTAAACCTATTCTGATATAACCTCTAAATACAGATCACAGACTGTCTGATAATGAATGGATACTTTCAGGAGTCAAACCAAAGAGGTTGGGAAAAGCTGGTTTCATTTCATTTATCAGTCCTGTAAATCCAATTGATGTATTGGAGTGATGCTGCCAAAAAGCACAGAGCAGGGCTGAAGAGTGCTACAACATGTACGGCCATCTGAATCTTAAATCAATACTCACTTCCCCCTACCAGCTTGGGCGCCAATTTTGCCACAACCTATTTGGAATTGTATAATGTATATTGCCTCTTTATTTTTTTACATTCAACAAGCTGCACAACTCACAATATTTGCTGCCTTGGAATGACAGCGCCAGTTCTTTCTTAACCTAAAAGAAAGCTCAACCTGGAGCACTGACACTTTGCAACTCGTCGGTCTGCAGCGTTCTGAAACCTACCAGTTCACACCAATGGTGACAAGACAAAACTGTGCATCATCTCTATAGATACGGCTTGTTGTACTTCAGTCCTGGCATTTTTAAGCTGAATGTATCGTTAGCGTCTAAATATGAATATGGATAACGTTAGTGATAGTGAGATGCTTGCTACAGTTACATTTCTGGTGATGAATTAGCAAAAACACATTTAGTTTCTCTGACTCGGGGCTTTGTCCGAGGCGCTCCCTCTCTTCAGTCAGTCTCTATCTCGCTCCACCGTACGTACTCGCAGGCACACGTTGAGCCTCCGTTAACAGTGTGGGAAAGAAATAAAATGGATTGTGGATCATTTCATTGCAGCTGATTTTACAAGAGGACTTCTTTGTTGAAACAAGTGACGTCCCTTATGTCGTTAAACCAGCCTCTGGAGACTCGACCAGCTGAGTCACAGCGACACCAGCAGCTGGTTTGAGTCGAGCTGAGACGGGCCGGTTCAGACCACTGGAGCGTTTCTCTGCAACGTTCTAAAACGTAAATATTTGGTGAGAACTGGGCTTTCGGAGAGGTGGGCAAATGATAACTGTGGATTTTAATGCAGACCCCTGCTGTTTCTTCAAAAATGCTTCTCCAGCGACATCACTACTGTATAATGAACAAGTGGAGCGTTAGCTAACAGAGAGAAGAGCGGGAAAGACGAGTCACTCAGTTTCACACTGTATATAGTTGAAATTTATGTTTTATCCACCAAGTGATAAGCGGTCCTGATTATGTGGAAACACCTGCCCAGTGGCCCCCTAAACAAAAAAGACCTCAGAGTTAGCTTAACTGATAGAACTGTTGCTACAGTACCCACAGTAGAGTGTAGTCTTGGTAAATTCATTTGGAACAACAATACATGTGACAGAGGTGCGTGCTTTTTAGTGCAGGCCTATGTTATAGGAAAATAAAGGACTGGCAGTCAATCCAAATCAAGAATTTCCAGTGGCTAGTGTGTAGTAGCAAGCAAATATAACAAGTCAGCTCATACGTCCAAGTCCCCGTGAAATAAAGCTTCCCCCGCATTTTGAATACTGTAACTGAACAACATAATAGCTACATAAACAAATAAATGCATGTTGGTCAAAATGTTTGGGCGGTATTATGATGGATCACATGGTACATTCAGTAGATTGTCCATTTCCACAGCCCTAACTCCATCGGTACAACAACAAGGTTGTACTCACCAACAGACTGATATTTGACATCATTCATTCATTATATATATTTTATATATATATGAATATTCACTTTCATTCCGACTGTTTACACACCTTAGTCGGAAAATCGTCTTTTGCGGAATTAGGGCAAATAAAACTGGAATATTATGTGCATGTAAACGTAGACATTGATTTACAGCAATATAATACGAATGTATGTATGTATGTATGTATTTATTTATTTATATATATATATAT
>NC_048428.1:7039875-7042798 GCF_013103735.1 Etheostoma cragini | reverse complement strand
ATATATATATAAAACATTCGTGAAGGTAATTAAAGTAATGAAAGTACGTAATGAAAGTGAATATTCATTCATATTCCAGTTTACGTGCAGCCGTGCAAAATAAGATTTTTTCTAACTTTTCCAGGTGTGGCGGACTTGTTTGAGTTTGAATGTGTTTGAAAACAGCGTCCCTCCTTCATTCCTTTGCATTTGTCATTGCGATATGTGTTCATATCCAAACACCTGTTGATATCCGAGTTCTTCATAATGTTTAACTTATCCTTCTTATCCTTTGGGCATGCATCGCTACCGTGTCCACAGCCCGGCATATGGTCAGCTGGCTGTTTTGTGTACAGTCACCATAGCAACGCACAGACCTGACCATAAGCCTTAAACAGGCAAGAGGCCGTAAAGTGGGGTAAAAAAAACAGATAGAGCATATTCCCAATGCGCAGTATACATTTCCAAATAATACCGCTAAAACCAGAAAAATACCAGCACATATCACACGTCTTAATCAGAAAAGGCTATATTCGGAAAAAACGCCTCATTCAGAATATGATTTTTACATGACCTGGATTGAATTCGGAATATTGTCATATTCGGAATGAAAGAGGAACGTTGCACGTAAAGGTAGCCAAGTTGTATGTTCCGAACACAAACAGCCTGCTATCCAAGGGCTGAGGAGCTGGAACAGAGCTGCCACAGGGTGTGTTACATCACCTGAAAACCCTCTCTTACTCTACTGCTGCTTTCAAAGGGCCGGATCATCCAAACCAGAACATTATCTTCTCAGAGCGTTTAGAGGCGAGAGCCACAGAGAGGTTTGGGAAGTCTGGAGATATGGAATACCTAATTGATGGTTTGTTTTTTTCTAAAAGAATTTGCTGACAATTAGTACAACACGTAAAATGAATAACATGAACCTTATCGTTCAAGCACCACCATCAGAACCTGAATTCCATCACCGTCATTGTGTGGGGTGGAGACTGAAGTCACAGGGACAGATGTCTCAAACCTGGACAAATCATACCGTTTTCAAAATTCTGATAAACCCCCCTTTACAGGGTTCTCTGCTCTAGAGCTGCAAAGATTATTTGATTAATTGATTAGTGATCAAATGTTAAACTACCAACTATTTATTGATATTCGATGAATCGGTTGAAATTTGAAGTTAAACTTCTTTTATTCCAGCCCTTTTTAAATGTGAATATGTTCTAGTTTATTCTCTCTTCTGTGACAGTTAACTGAGTATCTTTGAGTTGTGGACAAAACAAGACATTTAAGGACATCATCTTGGGCTTTTTGAGAAACACTGATCAACATTTTTTGCCATTTTCTGTCTAATTAAATAATTGAGAAAATGATGCATATTATACATTAAGCGACAATGACAATTGCAAGTTGTAAATTCTAAGTGTAAGTTCTATCCCCTGCACATTCCTCTTGGTTACATGTTTCGGTTGACAAAATGTACCCAATACATTCATTCTCACAGATAATGAGCGTCCCTCTCCTCCTGGTTGTACCTGTGTTCTGCTTCTGGCACGTTGGACAACCATCAATCCCAGCAGCCCCGCTCAGTCCTCCTCTGCTCTTTGGTCCCTCTGTGTCTTAGTTTATCTGCTCTTTATCTCCATCCAGATGTGTGTGTGTGTGTGTGTGTGTGTGTGTGTGTGTGTGTGCGTGTGCAGGTGTTCTACTGGAAGGCCAGCAGGAACATGAGCACCACGTTGATGACGATGAGCAGCATCATGATGACGAACACCACCACCTTCTGGGTCTCCGGCGGGAGGTTGCAGCGCAGCACGGTGGTGAAGAATCCCAGCCTCTGCCTGCTCCACCTCCCGGAGCCGCTGCCGCGAGCCATCAGTCCCCGGGCCTCGTCCTCTTCCTCCTCCTCAGCCCCGCTGCCCCTCCCCCGCCGCCTCTCCCTTGGCACCAAGCCTCCGCACCACACCGCGTCGCCCCGTCCTCCTCCCCGACTGTCTCCGTCGCCGTCCCCAGGCGCTGCGCTCCTCCTCCGCTCGGCTCCGGCGCTCGCCTTCTCCGCTTCTCCTGCCACTTTGCCGACGGCCAGCGTTGCCCCGGCCTGCCAGTGGAGGCTGGGTGCCTGACTGTGTCAGTGTGAGCGAGTCGGAGCGCTGTGAAGCTAATTGTGTGTTACATGCGGAGCATCCCCCGCCCTCCCAAACCCCCACCCCCTGCCCTTCCTCCTTTACTCCCTTTCTCCTCTTTCTCTCCTCAGGCACCTCCCCTCTCTTTCTGATTTCTAGGGTCCACCAGTTCAGTCTTTCTTTTCCTTTTGGTTCCACTGCTATCTTTCTTTCTCGGTCAGGATGTCAGGATAAAAGACGGAGGACGATATTCTGCATCTCTCCGGTTCGTGCTCATGCCTTCTTGTCTTTCTCTTCTTTTTATCCCTTTTTGTTTCCTTGCTCTCCGGCCCGTTCTTCTCTCACGCTCGCCTACATATGCTCAGTCGCATATACCTCTCAAACCAACCGGCCATTTGTTTTTCTTCTGCTTTGATTTTCCTCTTCTATCCCTCTGTCTCTGCCCACGCTATCTCTCCGTTAAGAGCTCCTGCTAAAATGGTGCTCTCCCTGGAGTGGTGCTGCCTCAGCCATCCATCTCACTACCAGGATCGCCCTCTTCTTCCCCCCCGCCCCTTCTTTCCCTTCCTTTCTTTTTGTGTGCCCACCCCTGCATAACTGGCAGCCTATCAGGATGCAGAGTGTGTCACCGTATCCTGGATACCAGAGTAGTTGAGGCAGGGCCATAGCAACCCCTGAGTGGGGGGTGGGGTTTTGGGATGAGAGGGACAGAGGGAGGTGCGGTTGAAGCCATGCAGAATAATGGACAGCTCTCCAGGGAATTATGTAGTGTGTGTGTGTGTGTGTGTGTGTGTGTGTGTGTGTGTGTGTGTGTGTGTGTGTGTGTG
>NC_048428.1:7022449-7039865 GCF_013103735.1 Etheostoma cragini | reverse complement strand
TGTGTGTGTGTGTGTGTGTGTGTGTGTTTGTGCACACATGTGGAGGGTTTAAAGGTTGAGTGTTATTTGCACTCCATTTATTCACATACCGTACATTTATACTGATATACTAGCAGATATGTGAAATTTGATAGTCACAAAAGAAACAAATATTTTACAAAGTCTACATTATAGATAAGATACACGAGAGAGGTGCGTTATTGTCATCCATCTGAGTTGCTCCTGTGAACCAAACATACAGACTACACACCAGGAAATTCGCGCTGAATTTGGGGGACTTTATTGATCCCTCACTGGAAAAAACATCTTATTATTTATTATACACAGAGGCCTGAATACAGGACCTATAGACACGCATTATTGGATAGGGTGGACGCTAAGCCCAAGCTTTAAGCCCCTGGGGTGCTGTTCCCCGGGTAGAGAAGTTGACGGACTGTTCACCTTTTTTGATTGATGAAAGTCCAAGTCATATTTGCAGTTAACACCATTGGTTCTATTTTTTTTTGAGTGATACGCCTCTTACACAGGTTTTGTATGTGGTTAAAGAAGTTAAGGGTTTCGTTTGCAAGTGCACCTTTGTCTGTGCCCAGAAGGTAAAGTGGCACCTCTCCAGCTATCAGTCCACTCTCCATACCTTGGTCCATTGAGGGGAGAGGAGTCCCAATACTCCGAATACTCTTTTGACCGCACTGTCCTCGGTAGGGACTCGCAGTCTGAATTGGTCCCATACCACACAGTCAGATGTTGGAGGCAGTGACCGTTTGACGTCATCAGCCATGTGCACACCCTATACCTGGGGCTCCTGCCTTGCCCTGGGGACTGTGTGTCTGCACATTAAGGCAGTTGTCATCTCTTTCGTCCTATCAACGTTTTGTCTTGACAACAGAGAGCTGCCCCGCCTTGCTTCTGAATGCCAGCTCATCATTGGAGAGTCAAACTTGATACCATGATTGGAGTCACTAACGGGCGTCGTTAGTGTGAACAGTAGGCTGAGCACATGTCTCTGGGGGTGCGTCTGTGCTGAGTGTGATGGTGAGGGCACAGAGGATATGACACATGCCTTTGGTGTGGGAGACTCGGGTTCAATTCCCACTGCGATACATCAACCAATGTGTCCCTGAGCAAGACACTGAACCCATAGTTGCTCCAGAGGCGTGCAGGCTTTAGACATATATAGCAACTGTAAGTTGCTTTGGAATAAAAGCGTCAGCTAAATGACATGTGATGTTCCCAAAGGATCCCGTTACAGAAAGAGTTGTTTTGGCCCAGGGGTCCCAGCTTCTGGGGGTAGTCTATTGACGACGTTTCATTTTTTGGGATAGTTCCAGTGTTGGCGAAAGTTCCGCCAGATGTCCCTCGTTTTTCCACTGGATGTCCGTTACCTTCCTCTTCCTTTGTGTTTGCGTTCTAACCTCCGCTGGATTTCTATGGACTATGGTTACCTGCTCCTCAGATCTCTGCAGGGTGAATCCAGACAGCTAGCTAGACTATCTGTCCAACCTGAGTTTTCTGCTGCCCGACTACGACAAAAAGCTGTTATAGAGGATTAGCAGTAGCATTCCCCATGACTCTGCTAACTGTGTTTTAGTTTTAGCTAACTGCTAATTAGCTTGCGGCAACTGACCTAGGAAAGTCAGTGAGCCGGTGTTTCATCTCTCCATTCGCAAGTGTATTAACATAAAAAAAAGAATCTACCACATGAATCTCTTATGCATTTCTATATGAAGCCAAGACAACAAGAATGTCCAAAAAATTGTAAAAAGTGCTCATTACAATCTAACAGAGGAAGCAAGGTAGTGTATTCAAATTGTCAGCTTTGTTCACCTGGAAAAGACGCACGCACGCAAGCATGCAAAGATATTCATATTTCAACTTCTTATGTTTCGGGATGACAGACAATAGTGACCCACAGGATGGCAGCAAGGCGCTGGTCTTTGTGATTCCCAGGGGGATAAAGAAAATGGGGAGATGTGCAGCTGGTTGCTAGGATAATATCCACTTTGATTGACTGTCACTATAAACCAACCCAACTGAGATTATAGAGCAAATGTAGCTTAAAAAGGGAGAAGGTGCAGAAGATGACAACTCTGCATTAGGCCTGCACGATTAATCGTTATAAAATCGCAATCTCGATTCACAATACATTTTTTTCTATGATTTTGAGTTTGATTTAATTATACGAGTCGGCGACATCACCCAAACGCTACTTTCATCAGTGATTTTTAAACACAGACTGTATAAAATAGGTTTGAAAGTGCAGGCCTATCTGCATAATTGACTATATACTGATTGATTTTAACTTAGTGACAGATTAGTACATCACAGACAGTTAAAAAGAAATATTTTTAAACTGTGGGCTGTCTAATCTGAAGTCGGAAATATTATCTGGCAAAATGTGTCACTGTAAGCAACATCAGTATTACATTACAACATCTGCAAACAGCTGCCTGCAGAAGCTGGACATGAGGGTGATGGGCAATGGGCTAAAACCCACTAACATGTTGTAGTGCTGAGGGGAAGTCCAGAGGTAATGAACAGTCCCTGTGGGCTCATGTCTACAAGAGACTCCTTCCACACTACATTAAGTTGTTGATAATATAAATAGCATAAAAGTCTTTGCATGCCCAAGTCAATCACAGTGTTCCTTTCATCACATTTCTTTTAAGGGGCATTTCGGCTA
The DNA here is from genome assembly GCF_013103735.1 of Etheostoma cragini. Lineage (NCBI taxonomy): Eukaryota > Metazoa > Chordata > Actinopteri > Perciformes > Percidae > Etheostoma > Etheostoma cragini. The sequence continues at coordinate 7,037,185 of NC_048428.1, read as the reverse complement.
TGCTTTTTTGTGCAATAATACGGAGCCCCGGAAGGGTTAGAGGACTACTTTTGCAAAACCTCGCAATATACTTTGCGTTTGCTCACAAAATATTGCGTTCTATTTCCTCGCAAAATATGTTTTGCGCTACCTCATAATATGAAGCTAATATTTTTCTTCTTGCATTCCTTTTTCAGTGTGGATCAGCTAGTGCTGATATACTGCTCTGGGCACATTCATATTTGTTCTATAATCAATTATTAAACGAATGAAAAGATAAAGTGCATGTGTCACATGTGGCGTAAAACTCACACTGATCAAATTATCAGAGAATATGCAGCTCCTCTCGGAGCTTTATAGAGCCTCCGCTCATGTTTTGCTAAGTCGTAGCTTGTGTCCATTTTATTTCTGTGGTTGTATCAAATTAGACAACTTACTAATAACCTATGTTCTTTATCAGACAGTAAAAACATGAACAGATCTAACCAATTTAGACAACGCACAATATACTGTAATAGAGCCAAATGTACGCTATCAAACACTATAAATACAAAACAAAATATCCTTATAGGCTAATTTGAATTCTAATACTATGCTATTAGGCCCCAAATGTGTTACAGTAGATGCCATGCTACCAAATTGTCAACACCACTTGTACCAACCATATAGCTTAATTAGACAGCAGGCTGTTATTAAAAGAATGTAATCTTATATTGGGCATGGCCTTTAGTGAAACTAAACCCTGAGAGCTCAGAAGACAATACATTTATTTGGCCTTAATTTGAGTTTCAATTTACTATGACTCATTTGTGGCTCATTAGAAGAAAACTGCTAAATCAGGTCACATCTGGTCGCCACTTCACACGCCCCTAACAGCCCATATGCAGACACCAGACCGTGATGTATTGTTATTGTATATCTGATATGATTAAATGGATTAGTCCCACACAGTAGCCTACAGGAATATAGACCAATGCAGGTAGAAAACCAACATCTAGGCAACTGGACGACTTGTAGCCATAGTTGATGGTAACTCCAGTCCATGCTATATTTTCACGTTTTCGTCTAACTAACGTTATCTCTAGAAATAGTCTATTGAATATAGCCTATACCCTCTATGAGATATCAACGTGCCCTGAGCAGTATATCAGCATAATTCCCAGCTCAAAGTAAAATGCAACGTGCTGATTCATTGCGCCGGGCAGCTGAGTGGAAAAGGACACACGGCTCAGAAGGAATGGAAGATGAAAATTTATGCGAGGTAATGCAAAACATATTGCGAGAAAAAGGAGTCCCCTGTAGAAATCTCGTCGTGACACTTGAGTTTTTTTGTCAACCAATTTATTACTGTGCCAACATGTGCACCAAGTAGCCAGAGACCTGCACCACCAAAAACCTCACAAGACCCCATCCCAACAATACATGTATCACCAGTTTAATGTCGAGTCTTTTAACCAGACCTACATTTGGCCAATGCAGTGAGACAAAGGGAGGAATTGCTCAGATGCATGGTCACGAGCCTATTGCTTTATTTTCTGAGCCCATTAGATGGCGCTCTCTGTTCAACAAAGGCTTGAATTGCCATTTCTTGAGTATTTTTCTTAAAAAGAAAAACCCGCTCTTGGGTTGAAAAATACACCTAATGGTTCGTGAAGCTTCATTAGGACGTCACTACTAATCAGACCCAACGCACACAGAGAGGAAATCATGGCTCAACTATCTGCTGTCTACACAAGAACCCCCCCCCCCCATCCCCCCCCAAAAGCTGAAACCGACAGCTTATGGGTTCCAAGTTTGGTTTGAGGAAATGTAGAAAAAGAGGACAATTTCTTATTTAAATTGAAATTGCAGTTGATAAGTAATATGTTTTCATAAGAGTGTCAAAGGCAATGCAATTTCTGCAAGAAAAACAGCCTTTGATAAATGCCTCCTTTCCAAAAAACCACATCAGTTCTAACCAGTGGTGGTATGTAACTAAACACATTTACTCAAGTGTACCTCATGTTGAGGTACTTCACCTGAGTCTTTTCTTTTATGCCAATTTCTACTTCTACTCCACTACATCTCAGAGAGATGTTCTTTGTACTCCACTACAGTCATCTGACAGCTTTAGTTACTTTGCACAATACAATATCTCGACACAAAACACATGTACTTTGTAAAAGCTGATGTTTTATTACAAATTAAACTAAACAACAATATATAAGCCAGTAGGTCCAGTTGAAATGATAAGCCAATTAAACCTTTTACTTGTATGGAGTGTTTTTACAGTGTCTCTTTCAGTTTTTGTCTTTGGTTTTGCACAATATTTTTTCTCTCTCTCATTGTTGATGTACAGAATATTATAAAAAAGTAATAACAATGTACTTTAAGTCAAGCTGAACCTGAAACTAGTAATGAAATGATGCCCTTCTTCCCAAGATCAAGTGTTACACTGTGGGACTTCGAGTTACGCAGCTTCACAAAGGTGCTGTAAAAGTGCCTGTTTCAACTCGATAAATCACATTTGGATGTGCTGGTGCATCAGCAGAATCCAGAAGAGGTATCCATGACAACCAAATAACCCAGCAACCTCAGAGCTTGTTTTTGCCACCCCTCCTAGCCAAAAGGCAATAGCAGCCCTTTCTAGTCCTTTCCTCTGGTTTCACTTTTTACTGTTTAAACACTGCCATTCCCTGTCTGTTCAGTTCAGCTAGGAGTCGCTGGGAAACTGTGGCTATTAAAACATGGTTTATATGCGATCAAACATGTTTCCCATACCAGCGAGACTCTCAGGATTTCATTCTGATTTTGGAAATTAGTCTCGGACATTGAAATCGCTTAAAAAAAGTTGTTTGGTGTAAGGTCGGCATTAGTGACCAATGTGAACTATACTCACGTTTTGGCCAGTTAAACTACGGCCAAGCACGTTTGACCCCCAAGCCCAGTTCTCGTCTAGTGTGATCACTCCTTACTGTGCCCGGCCACGGTACTCTAAACCATGCCCTGGCCCGCTAAACTGTAATGGATCGCATGAAAGACGTGAGCCAGGCCACGGTTCGGCTAGACTTAGGCAAGGAACGCATCTGTGTGATTGCTAAATGTGCCCGGGTCAGGTTCTTACCTTGTAAATGAACAGGAATTGTAGTTGTCAACGCAATGTAATGACGTAAATGTGCTCTGGTGCTGAATGGACACACTCAGGGACGGTTCAAGGCAACTGGGCCATGTGTGAGTACGCCCTAAAAACATTGACATTGGTCCATTTTGAGTGAGAATGTAACCGGAAGCCGCTAACGGGGCTATCCATGCCATCAGAATAGTTTGAAAACATAATACATCATGAACCCACTTCTTCTGAGCCAATCATGGCCCTTCCACCCATAACCCTGATAAAATCCATCCGTTGGTGGGGGAGAATACACCTTTAAATTGCCTACCTCATTGATGGCTAGCTGCTCTCCTCCGCCTCCTCCCGGGTGACCAAAGCGATGCCCAGAACTGTGAAACTCTTCATACAGCAGATCTTCGTCGCTGCCCAGCTCGTCTCCAAGCCCCGCCTTCTCTGACGCCTCGTCAGGAACAACCACCGCTGAGACAGGAAGGGCAGGGTGGGGGGGGGGGGGGGGGGGGGGGGGGGGGGGGGGGGGGGGGGGGGGGGGGGGGGGGGGGGGGGGGGGGGGCAGAGGAGGGACAGAGACATCAGCTAGTGTGATCAACCGTCTTACAAATGATTTTTTATTAAGCTTGAAACTGTGGACTTTAACCGGTTAATTTACTTCACCAGAGCATATCAATCGATAAATAAGCAAGTAGGGGTTCAATGCCATACACACAGACAGACAGCCATACACACACCGACTCACACACGTATATACAGTACAATTATAAAATAGTTATGCACTGTAATAAAAATGAATTTAGTGATTTAAGTATGGTATTGGGCCACTTTATTTCTACTGAAGATGTTTTGTGCTGGTCAGGACTCAGGGGTACTCAGATGAAAACATATTTCAAAGGGCTTACATTATTGAAAAAATGTTTAAGAAGCACTGATGTAGACTGACCGAACACATGACCAACACGTTTCCTTTTAGGTTCTGACAACTAGGCTGAAACGGTTTCACCGATATAAATTGTTATTACAAATTACAGTTACAAAGTTGTAGCTCTGAGCTTACATCTACCTGTGTCAAGTCCAAGACAAGTACAAGACCAGGACTAGTTGAGACCCTGTAGAGACCGAGTCCAAATATGAGACAGTCACGGCCGAGACAGAAAAGAGACTGATGACTGAGGTACATGACGCAGCCAAGTGTGTGCCAGGCGACCAATGTCAACGCCGGTTCTAGATTTAGATTTGGAGCTAAACCGATCCCTTTTTTTCTGAACAAGCGTGTGTAAACAATGGGTTTGCTTTGAAGGAGGAAGTAACTTTAGAACTAAAGGATATAGAGCTGGACGGGGTCGAGACCAACTAGAATATTTGGCGAGTCCAACATCCGAGTCGAGTCAGAGTCCAAATACCAACAAGTCCAAGACGAGTCCGTCCCGAAGTACTGCAGCCCTGCATCTAATGTAACGAACGCTATCCTAGGCTTTGTGGAGATCCCATATCAGCAGCCTCATTCCATACTAATGAGGTTTTCACAAAGGAGGCTTTGAGTTTCTTCTAAAGTGTCTGAACTCAGTTTGTGGCTACCTGGCTGATGAGCTAAAAATACACTCTGCTGTCACACCTCATTATAAGCGTCACCCTAGGCTGCCTCGCCAACAGCTGTTGCCATGGAGCATGGATCTGTGGTGACAAATCACCGTGGAGACAGAGAGAGAGAGAGACAGATACAATGGAATGGGGGGGAGGTGTATAACCAGTAAGTGGGATGCTTTCTTTTTACTGACGGTATTGATCTCCTGTGAAGACATACAGAAGGATCTTTCACATCATATAACTGTGCAATCTAACATTGACATCAACAACAGGGTTGCGGTTGCGGGCTGCGCCCTCATGGGGGCAGTGTTGGACACCCTGACCGCTTGAGTGATGCTGCAGAACAGGCGTCTTCAAGGTTTTTTAAGGCCAATGGCACCTTGGCAGAAATAGAAATGGAGTAGGGACCCCCTAATATATACACTGTATAAAATAGACTTGCATTAGACGTGGTCAGGTGGATATAAATGTATTTATACATCATGTATCTGTGCAACAGTGAACACTTCCGCTTAACTGTATGGCTACCATAGTGACTACCTTACATATAGCAGCCCAGGCTTATCTTCAATGTGTAAATTAAATGTGTTTTTTTTTTTCACAAATATGTCTAATTCATAAGAATGTATATTTTCAGACATTTTAATCTTTTGAAAAAATAAACTGGTGTCTCTCAAACATCAATATGCCAGTTTTGTTTTGTGACCAAAATAATATAATACACAACCTATGACGGGAACCACGCCTCTTTATTATCATAAAACATTTCATTTTTGTTGTTATAAACGTGTTAAGTGTCAAGTGCCGAGAACAGCCAATTGAAATAGTAATCAAAATATTGCCGGACTAATAATTAACTCAAATGATTACAATTTGGCATAGCTAAACAAAATCAACAATTACCAGTCATGCGCCTTAAGACCCTAGCTCATGTTAGCAAATCCTCGCTAATTAATTGATAATAGTCCCATATATTTGACGAGGACTATAATATTATAGTCATTGTGATTTATTGAGTAATGCCCTGCCATGTTGATGGGACACCGAAGCACTCCGGGGAATGGAAACACCGCTATTGTGGGATGTAACAGTGACAAGGGAAGGCTTCTCCTCGGCTGTTCTACCATCCTCTGAGAACAAAAGCAATCAGTGTCACCTACTGGACAGCGGCAGCTTCTCACAGGCCACCATGTCACTCACAGCAGGCACGGAGAACTAAATTGCACTGTTTACTGTTTGCCTTGCGCTTGGCTGGCCTGCATGTCCTTGAGAAATGTGTGTGTGTTCCGATTGATGATGGGATCTGAGAAGAAAAACACCGATTTGAATGGGTTTTGTGTGTGTTCGTGTGCAACCTTAGGAAGCTGAAGCTGAGGCAAAGCATGTTAGTGTGTGTTTGGACTGTAGCATTTAATCATCCTGAGCCTCTGAATGGGGGCTAGCTGTATTAGTGAATCAAATTCATCTGCAAGAGAAAAGGTTCAACACTCGCTGCCATGACTGTGTAATGTCTGTGTGTGTGTGTGTTTGTGTGTGTCTGTGTGTTTTTAGTGTGTCTGTGTTTGTGTCTTTGCTTGGGTGTGTTTGTGTGTGTGCGTGTGTGGTCAGGCAAGGAATTCAAGCGTAATAGGTTGCATTTTCATTAGATGTGTGTGTGTGGTGCTGTGTGCAGCGTGGCACGTGTCCACTAGCAGTCCATGACTGGAAAGCCTCGTAAAAACTGACTGCCCCCAACCATTTGGCCTGCTTACAGGGACGACGGAGACAGACAGACACAGAGAGAGAGAGAAGAGTGAGAGAGAGAGACAATGCTATAATGAGGCTACATATTAAACTTAATACATTTTTTGTTGTTTTTGTATTTGTAGCTTGAAATATAGGTCCGGGGAAATTCCATTGTGTTTCTTCTTGTCAACAAATCCCATGGATAGAGCTAAACCAACCATGGATATATCCTAAAGAGACTGTCCTCCCCGCAAAAAACACCCACATACTTTGCTTTAAGCTCAATGATGACTTAAGGCAGTAGTTTTTATTACGGGAGCAAAGCGGGAAGTAAGGTGAGTAGAATTTTAAGAGTGTAAGTATAACAGTCCCAAATTTCCTTATAAGGAGACACATGACTTTCACCTTGGACCCGGTTACGCCTGGTCTTAAAGGTCCCATGACATGGTGCTCTTTGGATGCTTTTATATAGACCTTGGTGGTCCCCTATTACTGTAACTGAAGTCTCTTTTATATAGACCTTGGTGGTCCCCTAATACTGTATCTGAAGTCTCTTTTATATAGACCTCAGTGGTCCCCTAATACTGTATCTGAAGTCTCTTTTATATAGACCTTAGTGGTCCCCTAATACTGTATCGGAAGTCTCTTTTATATAGACCTTAGTGGTCCCCTAATACTGTATCTGAAGTCTCTTTCCTAAAATTCAGCCTTGGTGCAGAATTACAGCCACTAGAGCCAGTCCCACGATGAGCTTTCCTTAGTAAGCAAAGTGGAGGCTGGGGGTTGACCAACTGCCACTCTGCTCGTTTGAAAGCCATGATGTCTCTTTCTCATGGGTGGGCTAAATTCTCTGGGCGGGCAAAGCACGGAATTTTCTCAAAGGCAGAGCAGGATCCCTGGGGCTCGTTTTACCGATCACCATTTCTAGCCACTGGGGGACCATAGGCAGGCTGGGATTCATCTAAATGTTAAAAAACCTCATAAAGTGAAAGTTTCACGACATGGGACCTTCAAGCTAAGTAGATCTTCACTCAGTGATCCAACTCTGACCTAATAGTTATGACAGTTGCAACATCTTCTCGGTAAGACCGGGTGTAATTACTACGCCCATGTCAGTAGCAGGCGTAAAGTCCAAATCTATCAAGTTTTATACACATTATCTCTGAAATTCCCATCTTTAAAAAGGAGTAGGAAGAAGTTCTTTAAAAAAGTTGTATTGTATTGTATCAATGTAATCAAGTGCAATAAACTCCCTATAGATAAAGGTGAAAACAGCTAAGGAGATTTTCATAGTGTGTATTAGCTCACAGTCTATATCGTCTACGTCCTACTACTACTACTGAGATCGCTCCGTTTGCCGACAGAAATTCCGCAAGCAGCAAGAACATTTGGCACGGTACACATTGAATATTAATTTATTTCATGAATATACTGTTTCCTTATTAACAATTTTAAGAGATAAAGTCTAAGCTGCCCTGGACTAGGGGCGACCCACCTAACTAGCAAGGTAGACCGGAATGGGGGGTGTTATAATCAACCCTCCTTTGCTTGCCCATGTAATGTATGTCTGTGTAGATATATGCTTCATTCTCCAGTTGTTTTATATTTGTATGCAAACAGTTTTTTTGTATTTTACTTCATTCTTGTTGGTTGGTTGTTTTTTTTCTTCTCTTTCTGATAATCACCTTGTAACCTTGTTAAGAGAAGTGCTATTGAAAAGTTTATTATCATTATTATAAGTTTTGGTTAGCCACCGTGTTGGAATAAGAAGTCCAGAAGCCCAACCTATATACCTGTACTTCCCCACATTAATCAGGCGCCACATAGGTGACAACATACTGCACCTACTGATGTACTGTAGGTCCTAGGGCTAATTTTGCTATGGTGGTACAGACCTAGATCTTGTATTCTTCCCATCTTCCGGGGCAGATCTATGCTAACCACACCCCTGCACAGTGGGGGCTTGTTACCCCGCTACGCTACCCCTGACCCGCTCCTCTGTTTATAGGAAGTGACGGATTGGAGTTGGGCACCTTGCCAAATGCTCTTTCAAGGTGACATAATCGTCCGCGGGCCAGCATCTCAGCTGCCACTACCTGTCAGCTCAGTGGGTAGGCCAGAGACACACACACACACACACACACACACACACACAGATATGGACTTTTCCCCTCTCTTTTTAGATAAAGCAATGGATGTGTTTCGAGGAAAAGGGGAAGAGCCTTCTTTGACACCTCAGGGTTTTGATCTCCAGCCTCGGCTGAGGGGCAAATGCGAGGATTTTTTAAGATGTTAAGGTTACAAGTTCAGCTGTCCACGGGGACCCTGCTGTTCCCCTTTAACCAACCTGTGCCAATGTGTAAAAATCCAATAATCCTATCCAATCCAATATCTTTTATCTTTCAGAATCTGAAAACACATAGAACCACACATCTTTCAGAGTGACATTGAAGAGGTTCTTAAAGCGTAACTCTTGCCAAAATGCAACCTAAGGGCTTTTTGTGAATGTACCCTAGTCAAACTTTCTTTTAAAAGCATTAGGACGGAAGCGTCACTTTCAAGATTGACCGTATTTTCGTTTTAGGTCAAATGGCTTTTTTGAATAGGAGAGCTAGTGGCACTACTATGATAGCATCTAAATCGTTTTTAAAACACTAAGAAGGCTTGACAACATGAGACTTTGCTCCAAGTATCACCAGCTGCTCTACACATGAACTCAGCACTGAGAGTAGTGTTTGTGTTCACTGTGTTTACTAAAAAGGTTTTCAGTAAATCACATTAGCAGTTTTTGTTTACGCTATCCGCCATTTTTCCTCCATTGGAGGAAATGTCCTTTTTGATATGAGGCTCCCTATTCAACAAAAAGGTCAATATTGTTTTTCACTAGCAAAAACTCAACAAATTATCCGTAAATTTATATGGAACTAAGCTTTAGGAGCTTTCCATCTTTACTCTCCTCCCTCGACTATTTTTTACTGGCTTGTTAGACGGCGACCGCTACAATGTTACAAAACCCTTACAAGAACGGTGTTATAAAACCTTTTTTAGTAAACTCTGTGAACACAAACAATGTTCTCAATGCTGAGTTCATGTGTTGAGCCCCTGGTGATACTTTGAGCAAATTTTCATTTTATATCGAGCCTTCTTAGTGTTTTAAATATGGCTAATTTGAGGCTAGCTTAAAAGTCCCATTAAAAAAGACATTTTTTTTTCAGACACTGAAAAACTAGAATCTGTTAAATCTTAAAACCGTATCTGTCTTAAATATGCTTTTGAGCATATGAGAGAGTATCACATTTTCATTGATAATTAATTATCTAAAATCTCACTCTAAAAATATTTAGTGAAAGCACCAATAGTCAACCCTACACACACACCCTGTGTGTGGAAGTGAACCGCCCTACATTGATCTCCGACTGATTGTAGCATCACCGAGGGGTCAGGGGTCAGGGGTTATCCCAGGAGGACACTGTCCTAGGCATTACCCTTGAGGAAAGTGTTGCTACAATCAACAGCAGTGAATCTTAACCCCGTAAACCCTTCACTCAATATAGCTTGAGACTTGTCAATGCATTTGATAAGCTGGGTGTTAAATAGCAAGTTTCCACCTGACCTACCTAAAGGAGGGACTGTCAATCACCACTAAAACCACACCCCTTTCCAAGCTTATATAACTCCGCCCATCAGGCCTGTGACACTCCCTCCAAACAGACCAGGCCGAACAAAGAAAGGAGTGATGTGAGTCTAATGGACTTTTTCATTGTACAACACTTATAGTTGCTCACATTGAATGTTATGCCTGAAAGCTTGATATATTGTTTGATTTATGTTAGGGTGAAGTCCTGTTTGAATTTAAGAGAAAAACCCGAGTACAGATTGAGGATGCAGTGCAGACTGTGGATTCATTACTGATTTAAGTCACGCTGTATTCAACCTGATTTGTTAAGACTGATTGTTCAAGGTTATTTAGATCTGAAATTCACCTGCAACCAGTGTAAACCTTTTCCCTGCCTTGACAACAGTAAAACCCTGGAACGGAAAATCCCGTGTTTAAATGTGCACAGCAACACCATCAGATGTTCAATGAACCAACACCATCAGCATTTAGGAGTTTTTCCCTAGGCATGTTGTACATTATTACATTTAGGATGCATTAGGCTACTTTGAGATGCCAGCAATTGTCATGTGAGTGCCAGTGGATTTGGATTTTCCACATGTGCGTATGTTCCACAGGTTTCTAAAGCACCATAGCTATATTAATGTATAGAGAAGAGAGTGTAATAATCCAACAATTATCTTTTTATTGTCACCTCACAACCCTATTGTTTTTCTCTTTGAAAATCTAATTTTGGGAGGAATGTATAACCACTTGAAAGGGATTGGATTCATCCACCCTGAAGTTGTGAACAGAATTTCCCTCAATGACCTACCACTTCTTTCCCCTTATTTCCTCTTTTTAATTCTGGCATACTTAGCAGTTCAGTCTGACAGTTCCATTTGCTTTGTTGCTTAGTTTTTAGGGCATAATGACATTGTTACAGAGTTAAAGTCTCAAGGTGTTAAGCTTTTCAGTGTAACAGTATTCTGGTTGGAAGTGATAGCCATGGTGTCTGAAGACTTTAGCTCATTCATTGTGTTTTGGGGGGTGTGTGTGTGACTGGAGGCAAGTTAATAGGTTTCTGTTGTCGCTGGTCACATCAAATAATAATCAAAATCCTGATGTGGATCAACAGGACAGGCACCAGTTTCTCTCTGTGTATTGATATGCACCAAAATTACTTATGGTAATTGAGCCACATACACACAGCACTATGATCGTATCTGGCTTCACTGTCACTGGGTGCACTGAATATGCATGGTTCAACTGTAAGGGTTGACTGATGGCCCGGGGAAAGTAACATGCCACGTCGGGCAAGTAAATATAACTCCCAGTTGGCCGTTTGGGTTTCATCTTTCATAAATGGTCTTATTGTTCTCTTGCCAACGTCGGATATTTCTTGTTGAATGGATTGATTTGATCTTTGAGTTGGCCAATCAAGAATTCAATTGGTGCTTGGAGCTTTTGACTTTTTTTTTTTTTACACATTCTTTTACAATTTTTGCCCGTTCTTTTTCAATGTTTTGGACATTTAATTTTAAGGGGATTTGATCCCATTGTAGGAATAGTGAGAAGTTACATTTTTTATAGCTTCGTGTCTGTAACTATATGACGCAGTACAGAAGCCTGAGAGGATGTTTCCCAGTTAGTATTGAAATACTGTGTTTGGATGAATTCTGGCAGCCAGACCTGAGGGGGGAAGGTGAGGGGGTTAACAGATATGAAGGTGCTGCTGGAGAACACTATACATCATAATACATGCTGACTGGTTTCACCGGGAAATTAAAGGAAAATAATGCTGTGCTACCGGTCTTCCCATTACCTTGAAAATTAAAAAAAAAGAGATGAGTATTCTAAAGCAGAATGCCTCATCAATCATAAAATGTCCATGAACTATGGAATAGTGAGTGCCATTTTTTTGTCATATTGTCAACATGAACACAGAAGAAAAGTCCCATAAAAGGGGACGTTTTTTTGTCTTCTAGGCTTTAACAACACCACATCAGTGTATAGTAAGCCCAGCGTGAGGTGCTTTTGTTTAGACATGAGGGGGATGCGTTCAGACCTATGAATCTACTTTAAAATAAATGTAATTCCCCCCCTCCAGACAATGAATATGATATGACTGCAATGGTTTTAGTGCACAAATGATGTAATACCTGGTCAATTGCCTCTTCATAAAAAAAACGGGCCTCAGTGTCACACAGTGTGACCCGGTCGACTGAACATCTTCTTAGACATATTGTTGGATAGTTTGGGATGCAAACATTTGAACTGGCGAGGAACCACCTAGGCTTTTAACGTCATGGACCCATCCCTAACAGCTTACAAAGCCAGCTATCAGCCACTTAAAATGCCACCCTGACATTCCTCCCCAGTTTATGTCCCCCTTCACACCCTTCACATATCGGACTAATGGCTTTCACATGACAGCCAGGCAGACTAACGACCCCCCCTGGCCCTACAGAGGTTAAATGCTCCATCAGTCAGTCAGAACTGAGGAAACATTTTAAGCTACAAATATTCCTGTTGCCTTTGAGTCGGCCGTTCTAGACATGCAGTGCTGTTTGTGTAACAACCTACACCCAGGCCCTACTAGCTAATGTCCCTTACACCTGTATACTGTACCAAAGACAAAGAAATACTGTAGGTGGAACAATCGTAACCTAAAATAAAATTAGGGAGACTTTTCATTTGCCATTAAGAATTCTACCTTGACTGGGGGCGGCCTCCAGCTCACCCAGGGACCAGTAGTTCGCCCCATGTAGTCGGAGTCCTGCAGGGCCCGGGTTTGAAACTGACCTGCGGCCCTTTGCTGCGTGTCATCCCCCATCTCTCTGTCCCTTTCATGTCTATCCACTGAGGGAAAAAGCCCAAAATAATTGTAAAAAAAAAAGAAATCTACCTTGGCTGTTCTGTAGTAGCCTAGGTAGTCTAGCTGGGCCAGACCTTCCTCCACAGAGCTGCAGAGGAACGTCTGGCTAGTCCACACAGAACCGGACATCCGGGCAAAAAGAGGGACATCGGGAGCAATCCGCTAGGGCAGGCGTATGGGCAGGTGTAAACTGTGAGCTGTGAATTGCACCCAGGTACGCACCAAATGGGGACCAAACAAGCGCACCGAAACCTGCGTGATGAGGTGGTCTCGGTACGCTTTCAAGCCACCTTTGGAGCAGTTTGTTTGTGGTGAGAATGTGATCAGACGTTGAACTGTACCAGCTGTGAATACTGTCCTAGTCTGAGCTAACGTCTCCTGTAGTCAGGTGTGTTTAGCAGTCTGAGCTAACGTCTCCTGTAGTCAGTTATGTTTAGCAGTCTGAGCTAAAATCTCGTGTAGTCAGGTGTGTTTAGCAGTCTGAGCTAACGTCTCCTGTAGTCAGGTGTGTTTAGCAGTCTGAGCTAACGTTTTCTGTAGTCGGGTGTGTTTAGCAGTCTGAGCTAACGTTTCCTGTAGTCGGGTGTGTTTAGCAGTCTGAGCTAACGTCTCCTGTAGTCAGGTGTGTTTAGCAGTCTGAGCTAACATTTCCTGTAGTCGGGTGTGTTTAGCAGTCTGATCTAACGTCTCCTGTAGTCAGGTGTGTTTAGCAGTCTGAGCTAACATTTCCTGTAGTCAGGTGTGTTTAGCAGTCTGACCTAACGTTTCCTGTAGTCGGGTGTGTTTAGCAGTCTAAGCTAACGTCTCCTGTAGTCAGGTGTGTTTAGCAGTCTGCGATGCAGCAGAGCAGCAAACTGTAGCAGCTTGTGTTGTTTCTATCACAGAAACGGACAGCGGTCAAGCTCCGTCACTCGCATCTCCGTGGTCAAACCAGCCGCCGCTAAAGTTGGAGACAGGCGCCGGCAGAGCAGAGTGAAGTCTGGGTGACCAGAGCACACGCAGAAACACCACTCCCAAAACAATTTCTGATTATTTAAATGCACTGAGCTGGTTTGACCGTGGAGATAGTCCAGAACACAGGACCTTCTTCCTGTATTTACTTTCTTGCTCCCCCCCCAAACACATCCGACCAATAAGAGGAGGCTCATGCATGATTTTAAATTATACATTTATGCTTGATTTTTCCAGGTGTTAAACAAACCCAACCAAGGCGATCCTCAAGAAGATTGACAGGAAATGACAAGTCATTTGAAGCATTTAAACAAACAACCCCAGTGCATTTTCCTGGTGAGGACAATCTCTAAATCCCTCATGTCGCAGTGGAAAAAACCACCACATAGCTAATATAATTAACACAATCTCATATTACCATCACGCTAACCAATCTGGCTAATAAACTTAATAGTGATAGAAAGATTATGGGCCCTGGACAATTATTAATATTTTTTTTACCGGTTTGCAGATTATCTGTCTCAGTATTTGTATTTGCCTGATAACCAATAAAGTTAATCCATTTAAAAGTGTTCTACGTTGGCTTGGCGACAGCTCTGTCGTTCCCTCTGCTTCGGTTTCTCTCACCACTGAGTCTGACTTACTGTTACTGGGGATTATGGGGAAAGTTTATTGTTTATTAAATAATAGCTTAAAGCATTTAAGAAGTTAAACTAAGTATTTTATTGGAGTTTGTAACAATCCATAATCTTCCAAAATCAGCATCGAAATATTTTGATTCCCTCAGGAAAATTATTCATCCTAAATAATTTATTATTATTAGCAATTCTATTAACTACTAATAATCAGTATTGATCCCAAATACTTAATAAAGAGGCCATTGATGCATGGCAAGCTTGTTGGGGGGGGGGGGGGGGG
>NC_048428.1:7017618-7022439 GCF_013103735.1 Etheostoma cragini | reverse complement strand
CTTCAAACCAAAGATGGACAAACACAGCTGCAAAGGTCAGGTGTGATTGAGGAACGGAGAATAAGATGGATAGATGTTCAGCTATCCTACATGGAGAGGGGCTGGGCTTGTGGAAGAGGGCACGCCATGAAAATGCTGACGCCAAAATATGATAAACAAATCGGGGTGGTAGTCGGAAGAAAGAGAGATGGCCTCATTTTCTGCCGATAAACAGAATGACAAATGCAGGCAGCGGAGAAGCATTTGTGTCAGCACTTTCTGCCTCATTAGAGTTTCCTTCGGATTTCTGATGGACTTGTAGCCCAAAATAATAGCAGTCCACAGGCTCAAAATGAACATAAACAGCAGGTTTACTAAGATATATGAGAGGTATCAAACACGGCAGGTACACCATCATATGTTAGCCAAGCATACAGTACTTCAAGTGAAAATCACATTATGGTTTAAGTTAGAGAAAACTAATTGTAAATGCTGCTTTCTTTTATTGAAGATTGTTTTGGGGCATTTCCGCCTTTAATGAATAGGACAGCTGAGGAATAAAAGGGGAGAGGAAGACGTGCAGAAAACTGCCACAGGTCGGACTCCAACTCTGGTCCTTCTGCCTCTAGGAATAACTGTCTACACATGTGCGCCCGCTTTACTGATTGAGCCAACCCGGCCACTTAATCCTGCCTTTTTAAGTACTGGTAGTGGCACTGTTTATTTTTTTTAAAGCTATCCTCACAAATCTATTATAAAGTCTCTGGGTAGATGTATAAGGGGTTTGAGTATAGTGACACTTCACCACATAAAAAGCTTAAAGGTCCCATGGCTTGAAACATTTCACTTCTTGAGGTATTTTAACATTAATATGAGTTCCCCCAGCCTGCCTATGGTCCCCCAGTAGCTAGAAATGGTGATAAGTGTAAACCGAGCCCCCGGTATCCTGCTCTGCTTTCGAGAAAATGAAAAGTTCAGATGGGCCAATCTGGAATCTTGCCCCTTGAGAGGTCGTAAGGCATCCTGAGGCCAGAAAAAACAATGACACCGCAAACAACACAGCAATCCAGGGTCTCTACATTCTTTTTCAGGGTGTGTGTGTGTGTGTGTGTGTGTGTGTGTGTGTGTGTGTGTGTGTGTGTGTGTGTGTGTGTGTGTGTGTGTGTGTGGGAGCAGCATTTCATCTTGCCTATCAAATATTGCCAACATTGGCAGTCAAAGTGTACAATATAAGAAAAACAGACGCCTGCAAAAGCATGAATACTGTGTATAAACTCAGTGAGTGGCAACCCCTGTAATTCAACCCAATATGACAGACAGCACATCATATAATGTTACGAATAGTGGTGACAATTTCATGCCGTGAGTGAGTAAATGTAGCAGTTACTGGAGAGCTGTTCTATTGGTTTGGATTTAATTGCACAATGCTGTGTGTCTGAGAGAAACAACATTTAAAATACACAGAAACCCTAATGGATCCTACTTAACTATAAGCAATGTAATAAATCATTGTGTAATTGACTGATGACTGATTATGTTTGTGTGATGTTAAAGAGATGTTAAATCACTCACTTTGTTACATTTGGTCTGAAGCGTGCTAGCTGCAGCAAACGCTGATGCTAGTCTGAGCTAAACATCAAACATGCAGACATAAATCAACCTAACATTACACGACACAGACAGTTGTTTGAGTTAAAGTCAGAGATGCTTTTCTTCCTATAAGAGAGAGGGAAATACACTGCTTCCTATTTCCATACCAGGTACAATTAACAGTAAGGGTCTGGTTGACAGACAACTATTTCCTACATGCACCTGCGAGAAGTAGGACACTGGTTTGCTTGTTTTATATCAGGTTTCACTATATAAACTCACAAACTCCCTCCTTTACAAATCCACTAATCCCATTCGAGAATCCAAACATCTCAACACACAGCTGATGTCTGGTGTTCGTCATTCTTGGACTGAGCACATTCTAGCGGAGAGTGAATGATAAGGCTGACCAGTGATGATTTCCAGGTCTCAATGGATGCCTTCCATGATAACTTAGCAGCACACACACACAAACACAGGAGGAACGGGAGGCTCTCTTTCACCAACTGACAGAACACTGATTGGCCGACGCCTCACGTTTAAATAACTCTACTTTGGAGAAGCTTTCCTTGAACATTCATTTAACTCAGAATCCTTCAATCCAAAGGAAGTGAGGAGCAAAAAAACATTCTCAATTCAGAAGCAGATTTCCCTCATCTCAGCAAAGATTTCTAACCCATAGGGCAGTAGATTGTTAAAATATTTCAGTAACGATGCCAATTAGGGGTGCACAATTTTGTTTCATAATCACATCGCAGTACGTTGCGATGTTGACGCAAAAACATTTTTGCTGCTTGATAGAAAAGTAATATTTTCTTTTTACACGGCCGGCCGACCCTTTCCTCTTTAAGACAGGGGGCCATGTGGGCAGCGTGTGTATGTGACATAACATTAGTCCAACGGGGTTTGTT
Source organism: Etheostoma cragini (assembly GCF_013103735.1). Lineage (NCBI taxonomy): Eukaryota > Metazoa > Chordata > Actinopteri > Perciformes > Percidae > Etheostoma > Etheostoma cragini. Next base: position 7,019,959 of record NC_048428.1, on the reverse strand, counting down.
ATGGGAAGTGAGGCTCTCCGTGTGTAGGAAAGTACGGCTGCTGACACAGTGATAATAACAACAAATAATAATTCATAGTGTTTATTGTTCCCAGTGGGAAATTACAATTTACACTCTCTGTTGCTAGCAATCACTACACAGAGGCCTGAAATACACACACACATGCTCAGGACCTATTCCTGCACAAGAGTGAGTGGGCTGCCAGCTGGACGAGCGCCCTGAGCGGTTGAGGGGTGGGGGGGACAGTGCCTTGCTCAAGACCACCTGGCTGTGCCCAGGAGGTAAAGTAGCATCTCTCCGTCCGTATGGAAACTCCAACCAGCAACTCTCTGGTTCCAACCCAACTCCCTCCCGCCTGAGCTACTGCCACCCCAAGGAGAAATTAAATCCCCTGATAAATGCAACGTTATCACAATGTCTCCCGGGCATTTTTTACTCTTTCAAGGAATGATTGTAAAGACTTATAAAGAATATGTTTAGGGCATTTTCTCTACAACTGGGACATTTTGGGACTGACTGGTGGGATTGCTGTGGATGAAGTACACACAAAGATGCACTGGTAAGAGATAATGAGGTTTAACCATGTATCCAGTTCATTTAAATAGCTCACGTTTCTCTGTTGTGTCAACAGTGAACTTCCCTCAATATTTCAAAAAATAATCAATTCTTAAAAACAGCCCTTATTTGAAGCTTTTCTGAAAGCAGAGTCTGAATGGTGAAGATCCTTCTGATATACACACATCCACACAGTGTACAAGGGAGAAGTGGAGAAAGGGGTAAGGAATGAAATGTCAAAAATATAACTAGCTTTAGTTCATTTAAAGATCTCAGAAACATAAGTTAGTTGTGTGTGTAAATGCGTCCAACTGACACCGTCAAAATGCTGTACAAAAGGTCATCGGTCATACGAAGATTACATTCAGCTGTCTATTGCCTGGGGGGTCAGTCGATGAATCCAGGCCGGCTCGGTTTACTCGTTATCATGTAACGGCTGCAAATCAGCTGTATATGCACACTTTACACAGCTGCCACCTGGCCGCGGAGACAGGCCTCTGAGGTGTAGGTGTACTGGCTTAGGCAGAAGTTTGGTTGTTTCTGCCATAGCACAGCTGAACAAACTATCTCGTTGACCTTATACAGATCCGGTGTCGTAGTAAATGTGGTTGTCTACATACCTGTCTTGTGTTAACTGTTTTGATGTATTTGTCCACGTGTGTTGCCGTGTGCATGAAACCAACTGTGAAAACAAATCTCCCCCATGGGACAAATAATATCTATCTATCAAAATCTGCATGGAGTAAAGCCATATGCGGCGTCTTCATTGAGTTCTCGCCTTACAATTCCGTCTGTACTGAGGCCGCTGCTGAGGTCTCACACAGTCAGCAAGTACATTACTTCACTTCCAGTGTCATAAATAGGCCCTATAAGTTTAATTAACCAAGTAAAGAGTCAAATGGCGACCAATAAACCACCACAACACACGGCCAGCGGCACGCTGCATGGAGCACCAAGGACACAGATGTGTGCTGGTGGAGAGGAAGCAATCCCTGCTGTGCTCTGTTATTACTACTTATATAAATAGTAACAGTGGGACAAGTTGTCCCCCAGAAGTGGGAGAGCCCCCCAACCACCCCCCCAACTTGTCAGCCATGAGAAATCCAGCCGGGGGCAGTGGACTGGTGGGAAACGGGCCTTGGGATGACCCTGTGACTCTCCCCTACCCCGAGGGCCCCATATCATCCAACCCAGTTCTAGATTCTCTGATCTAATGACATGAGCAAAAGTGTCAACATGCAGAGCACATGCTTTATGCATGAAGGGTTGGAAAAGGGCTCTGCAATCAATGGGAGTTTATATTTTCAGCAGGTTTTCATATACATACAGTATACAAAAAAAAATCTAATGTAACGCAGTTAATATTAAGTATTATATAATATATTCATTTTACTTCTTGCCATCATCAGATGCAGAATTATTTTAGCCACCCTGTGGAAGCGGCAGTTTACTTAAAGGGTTCTTTCTATAACCAGGACCCTGGCTTCCTATGTTTTTGTGTCTAAGTGACTGATGGGAATAATAATCTTCAACATTGGTCCAGTATTAAGCAAGATCACTGCAGTCGGCATCGGCAAAACAAGCTTCAATGTAAGTTAATAGGGCTCTTGTGCAGCTTGTATTTATGTTCACAAAAGTGGCCTTTTTGCCGCTGACAGTGTCTGACAACATTATGGCAAGTATCCCTTTAGAGACAGACCTTTCAAACCTCTTTTGGCGTTTTTCCACTGCTGGTAACAGCTTGCCTCGGCTCGCCTCGGCCCGCCTCGGCTCGCCTCGGCCCATT
>NC_048428.1:7005375-7017518 GCF_013103735.1 Etheostoma cragini | reverse complement strand
CGTAATGGAAAACCAAAAAAAGCGAGTAGACCCGAGGCGAGTCGAGTAGATACCACGCAGTGGAAAACCGCCATATGAGACCTTTCTGAAACAGCTCTGAGGTTGCTAGTGCTAAAACCACCAGACCCCATTTAAAAAAGCAATACTTTTAGCATGTATAGAAGTAACATATTTTCACATGTAAATCAGTAAACTATGTGTTTATGTCCACCAAAACTAGAGTTGTGATAGTTGGAAAAGTGCAGGATGACCCAAAATGGCATTTCAGTTTTATTTAGTTTATGTTTATTTTTAATGAAGTGGATTTTACAATGCTAAAATTACCTGTTTTTTTTACATGGAGTCTGGTGGGTTTAACAAACGCAATTTGGTGGATGTATTTATGTCTCAAAAAAGAACAGAAAGGTGGACCTCCTTAGAATCCTTTCTATAACGTTGTCAGAGACTTAAAATATTAATCTGAGCCTGTCAGTGGCAAAACAAGCAGTTTTTTAAAGGTATTTGTATACAAGCTGCATAATTGCAATATTAACTTACATTGTAGCCTGTTTATCCGCTGCCGACTTTAGCAATCTCGCTTGACTAATGTCAAAGATTGTTGTTCCCATCAGACACTTAGACACAAAAACATAGGAACGTAGGGTTCAAGTGGAAAACAAAACTAAAACAGTAGTTACCCTTTAAGTAAAAGTACTAATACCACACTGTAAAAATACTCTGTAGTTCTGAATCGAAAAATGTAACTTAAGTTAAAGTATGTAAAATGTACTTTAGGTATTAAAAGTACTCAATGCATAAACATCCTCAAACTTTGAAAACAATCCAAACAGTTGGAAAACATCAGATTTTATAAACTACATGTGTTTTGTTTGAAGAAACCTTAATGTGTAAAGTAACTAAAGCTGTCAGATAAATGTAGTGGAGGAAAAAGTACAATATTTCTCTCTGAAATGTAGGGGAGTAGAAGTGGAAAGTGGCATGGAAAGGAAAGACTCAAGTAAAGTACAAATACCTCAACATATGTACATAAGTACAGTACAGTAGTAAATTTACATGGTTACATTCCACCCCTGGGAGATGGTAACTGAGATGTTGCGCGCTGCTTGAATTTGCAGCGTGGTACTTTAATCACTTGGACCGTGTCGGTCAGTAACATTGTGATTCAAAAACAATAAATGAATGGGACAAAAAACTATGTTTTGGAGCCTAACCCTTCTTTATTTACTGCCAATGCCTTATTTTGCAAAACTGAAATGCAAAAGATGATAAATGTATAAAAGACTTAACAAATAATGGAAGTAAAAGGACCATCATCTCACAACTCACAGACCATGTCATTCTAGAGATTTAAAAGCACCCTGTGGAGTTTGTGAGCACTAGAAACACATGGGAGCACTGCTTTTACAAGTAGATCCCCACATACCAGATATTTACTGCACATGGATATGTAGAGGAAGCAGTAACTTTTGTCAAAGAACATCATCAGTCTTTACAGGGTTAAATGTCCTGCCATGTCAATTCCAGTTCAAAACAATCTAATACACGGGTCTCTTAAAGGCAGACATCCTCACAAAGAGAATGAGAGCTAAGTTTACAGACACCGTGCTCACACGGAAGGACTGTGGACTCGCAAGTGATCTGCTCTGATGAGGACTTCAAGGCTCGGACAAAGTGAAGTGAAGAGGAATGACAGAGTGAAAAAAGAGAGCGGATGATAATGGAAGGGGGGGGGGGGGGGTATGGAGTGCGTGCAAGGAAGTGCCAGGCCGAGCGGAGTTCTTCCTCTGGCTCTGTGCCATACATGGGCAGTGGATGGCAGCGAAAATGTACACAGTACAAGGACACAAAGCAGTGGTGCAATTGACTCAAGTACTCTACCTAAGTACAAATGTTGAGGTACTTTACTCAAGTCTTTTCTTTTCACGCCACTTTCTACTTCTACTCTGCTACATTTCAGAGAGAAATGTTCTACTTTTTACTCCACTACATTCATCTGACAGCTTTTGTTCCTTTACACATTAAGATTTTTGCCAACAACACACGTAATTTATAAAATACAATGTTTTGTTATAAATAAAACTACCCAACAATATAACGACCTACATCTACAGCTGAAGGATTTTTCTAAAGTTGGAGGATTTTAACTTTACTTGTAATACTTACTTTTAAGTACATTTTTTTTCTGATGATACTTTCTTTTACTTAAGTAACATTTTCAGTGCAGGATACATCTGTTTCTTCCACCACTGACACACACACACACTACAGCCATCAAACTGGCATGGGACACACGCACAGACGCACAGTTCCCCCTCTGTAGGTCTGTGAAACACTCAACATCCCTTCTCCTCCTGCTGCTGCTGCTGCTGCTGCTGCACACCTTGCCTGCATTATTATCAGAGAAACAGGGGAGGCTGGGATGGAGAGGAGTGAAAGAGGGGGGATGGGCAAATGAAGGACAAGAAGAGGAAGGAAGGATAGACTAAAGCCCTTTTCAGGAATCTGTAACATCACCGGCTTCTTCTACCTGATAAAGTGATGGCTATTGGGCTTTCACATTTCATTCTTATTAATGTATGTATGTATGTATGTATGTATGTATGTATGTATGTATACATATGTATGTATGTATGTATACACACATATGTATTGAATGTATACATAGTATGGACTGTATGTATTCACAGTATGGACTGTATGTATGTATGTATGCACCGATCACCAAGGCTAATTCCACGTGGGGCAGCTACTATGGCAATAAACTCCTTTCAGATTTTTTGATAAACACTATAGGACTCTGTTTTCTTGTATGCTCCTTAATGGGTTCATTAAACCATTAGAGAACCAATATGGAAATGAAGCAGCAAATTAAAAAGTCGTGAAGAAGAGTGATGGATGATCGATGATGGATTTTGTAACTTATTTTGCAGATGAAACCTTAATTAATGACACAAAGAAAGCTTGACGCTACTTGAAGGAACAGGCAGCAGAAGGAGCAATGATGAATTGATGATGAAAATGTATCAGTGGATTCACTGCGAGAAGAGAGGTGAGTCTCCCTCGGCAGGACAGCATGACAACAGCTCATCTATCAGGCTTCAACAAACAAGTTTTAAATCCATCAGCACTGCAGCAGAACCGCTCCAACACCGGGATGCTTTAAACTGTGCAGATACACGACAAAACAATTGTGTGAACGACAGGAAAACGCATTCTCTTCATCAGATTTATAAAGTTGCATGTACACCTGTTTCTGTTTTACAAATCACAATCATTGAGGAACCAGGCTCACATGCACGGGGCTGATTACCACTCCCACAGGTAGTGGTAATAGTTTTCTACACTGATGTAGAAACACCCTTGTGCCAACTCCATACCACATTTATCCCCCGATGCAGTTTTACTGATTGTGCCGCATCAGCAAGGTTTCTCCAACAGCGCTGGAGCAGCCGTCATCTCACCCATGGTGACGGCGGCACGTTCAACACCCAGCAGCTCCCGTAAACTTTGCTATATTTTGGTTTTAAGGCATTACCTTTTCGTCTTTATTATTGAAGCAAGTACAGCCTATGATCATTGGATTGGTGCAGTAGACCTTGAGACAATCAGTGTTGACTACCCGTCCAGACACAGCAGGACAAAACACCACTCAAAGTGGTGTAACTCTCTTAGAAAGAGGCTCCATCCTAACATCCCGGATCAAGGTGCTGCAGTCAGAACGCAAGGCTCCGGGAGGGATGAAGGGAGGCGGACTATGTGTTTCCGTCGATGATGCTTGGTGCTCAAACCCAATCAAGTTGATGGACATTGTTATGCTCATGCTAACCATACCCCATAATGATGTGATGCTTAATTGGATTGCATTGTTGTGCATTTCTTGCACTGTTCAGTAACGGCTAGCCCAGGCCCGGGTGCAACTGTTGTTCCGTTTACTCAGTAACGCATGGGACTTAATCACAGTAATGTGTCTGTTGTAGTAAACAGAGTGTGAAGCCTATGGGCCCAGCCTGGGAAGACAACTGAATACATCTTAAGGAGACCATTACAGGGTGGAGGGGGGGCCTAAGCAGCTACAAAGATATGATAAGAACAGCCTATCTCACGAGGAGCTAAAAACGGATCTAGCAGACCAACCACATTACTGAAAACTTGAGAAAGAGAGTAAGTGTGATTGCCCTTGTGGCTGGCGGAAAGCACAAACATTCAAGAGCTGATAGTGATACTAAAATCAATCAGTGCTTCTTGAGGAGGAGTCACGTCAGCTGAGCCAAGATAAGTAAAGAACGAGACTTGATGGTCCATCAATACTAATGTAACTGAAGCCGACATCAGAAGTGAAACAGAGACTGGGGGCCAGGCAGCTAAGGATAAACCGCCAGGGAAAGACAAATTATGAGAGTGACTGCAAAGAGAGTTAGACAGGCTGAAAGAGAAGACAAAGTAAATGTACCTGAGGATATTATCGTGTCTTTGCATTTATGAAGGAGACAGAAGGCAATGGGAGCATAAAAAAACTGACTAGGCATCAGGAGCATGTTGACTTTTGTCAGAGGAGGCAGCTCAGAAGATGAGCTAGAATTGAGTGGAAGAACCGAAAATGTGCCTAAAAGCAAGAGAGAGAAAGACAGTCAACGTTACAGAAAAGTAAGAATTAGCCAAGACAGCATTTCAAATTTATTCAAATTGGCCAAATAACCTGTCAGCATGACGACATCAGTGCACTGAATGCAGAGATGCTTGAAGATCACATAGAGAAGACATTCAATAATATAGTGGAGGCCCAGTTATGCTGTAAGATATGTATCAATGCAGGATTACACCAGTGCTGGTCAATCTACATTGGTTACCTATAGAGTGTAGTCTGGCCATCACCACACCAAGCTCAGTCTTCTAAGATTGAACATTTTCTACTGCACTAAAAGGCACAAGTGCAACTGAGCAACTGCAAATGCATTGCATTGCATTTTTTTAATGACGGTATTGAAACTGGTACCGTAGCTATTTTTAAGAACCTGCATTAACCGGATTACCACCCAACCCTAATACCACCCTGGAAGCACCTAGAACAGTGACAGGACGTCATCACTCGCAAAGTCATGGCAACCAATTAAACAACAGGGCAAGTACTTCTTGTCACTCAATCTTAGGCTAAGTGACAAACTGCAACAAAAGCCGCCACATGAAATCTGGACTCAGGCGGGTCCCGTGAAATGTCACAGCTACAGATTATTGAAAAATAGTTTGATAAATTTACTTTTTAATCAGACCCAGATGAGACAAAAAGCTAACATTAGCAAACGTTACGGTCCCTCTGCCTCCCCGCTGCAGTACTCGCTGTATTCTTCCGACACGCTGTATTGACATTAGCTAGCTGTTTTAAAAGCGCTTTCCAGGTTAGTGGGGGTGCATAACGCCCAAAACCAACACGAAGAACGTAGCTAGTAATGTCTACTCAGCGTTTTGTGTTGGTGTAAAACTGTGTGTAAAATGAGCGGTGAAGTTAAATCACCGGTTTCAGGTAACCTCCCCACGGTACCGTCTATTTGCTGGATGGTTTCAAGGGAACAGTCGGTAGCTAACATTAGCAGATAAGCCCGTTGACAGCGACGATGTTGTTCATATTTTGGCACAACGTTTCTGACCATAGCGGTCGTCATAGTGACAGTAAGTGTGACGTGAGATGCTAAAAAGAAAAACACGCTGTTTTCAGGTAACGTTACCTTTTGACGTTCAACACCCCCTCTCAAATAACTCTAGAGGAAACACTGCATGGGCAATGAATCTCTTGAACACCACTTACAAGGTGTCAACTGCAGCTCCGACACCTCAGTGGTGTTACAGCACATGTTAAGATGTTACCTATTCCTTCAGATGGATCAACACAAGGATGTACACGAGACTGTAGGGATTTACAAACATAATAAAAAGAGTGTAAAACACTACTGCTTCTTGAGACTACTTCTCACATGCATACAGAAGTAATTGTTGTGAGATTCTGTACTTCTTGTGAAAAAGCCGTCATGTCTGCTTTAAATCAGGCGTGGCTGTGAAGAAGTCGAGCTGTTAATTACCAGTCTCCCTCCACCTTCCCGTCTGGGCTGTCTCTCTGTCTGCCTGTCAATCAACACCAGTGGCAGCCAGCGTGTAGGCAGCTGTCCCATCGAACCTGGTGTCAAACCTGCTTACCCTGTCCTGCCCTTCCGAGGGGGGGGGGCAGAGAGGCACCAAGGTATGCGCCAGGAGAGCCGTGAGCGCGGTGGATGGCACGAGGCGAGACACAGAAAGAGAAAGAACAACAAGAACTTTAGCCTCCGTTCTTCTCAGCCCAGGTTGCCATGCCATCACAGGAAATCTATTTAAAAGGGAAAGACTTCTTACTATCCGCCAGCCAATCAGAGAGCAGAGACAGGGAGGCAGTCTCTATCCTCTTCTTATCTCCAACAAAGACAGAGAAATAATTTTAGCATTCTGTTTAGTTTGGCTACTGGCCAACCAGCCACAGGGAGGCGATTGATTACACAATGTTAAATCAAGTGTTTGAATGCTGTATTAGCTGTATGGAGGGGGTTTGTGCTCCTGACACTGACGAAAATCAAAGTTCATGAATAGAAAATAATATCTATGAAGCGACAGGATAGTGTCAAAACAACTCATGTGTTGCACGGGACATGTTTTTTGGTTTGGTTCAAAGCTGTAATTTGATCTGGTAAATAATTGGTTGATTTATGAGCAGCAATCAAAGCTGGGAGTGCTGAGACAACGTTACTATTTCTAACGACCACCAGGCTCGTGCACAGATCAGGGAGTTCTCAAGGACCAAAAACAAACATTTTTTTCTATTTCTTTTCATCTGTTTTGTTTTTTGTTTTAAATGTGGTCCATGGCGTGAATGAGATCTAAGGCGCTTTCTAGCTTAATGCCTGACAACTGCATTTGACTAATTCTGTGAGACAGTGCTTTGAGAGTGCATTTACTCTTAAAACTCCACACCAAAGTCTATGTTATAAACTCACAACAGTCAGCTGCCACGCCAACTACAGTTGGACGCTATCCAAATTTTGATACCATCAAACCTCCGCCCTATTTTACAGCGGTATACAGTATTACCGTGACTAATTAAAAATGTTGATGTAAGTCTCAGATGGCGTCACCAAACTGTTGGCTTGTTCCGACACCGTTCAGAAAGTGAATACCAAAACACTGATACTGAAACACCTCTCCCTTCCCGAGGGGGGAACCCTATATGTTGCCAGACTGCAGAAGTCCTGTTCTTCTTCCAGACCAGGTCACTCCGTGCAAGGACTTGCCATCTCTCTCTCTCTCACTCTGTCTCTCTCTGTCTCGTGATGACAACCACACATTAGCATTTTTATAAATTAGATTTAATTTTGAATCCTCATCTCTAATATAGGTGCAACATTTTTTTGTTCAGCTGTTCTCTACGCGAGCGCCAATGGAGCAACGAGAGACTGATTCTAGTGTTTGTGAGATCACAAAAATATAAAAACTGTTTTCTAAACAGTTATCAGGACATAGACATCGGGGCTTCTGCTTGTCAGAGCATCAGCACAAGACTGGATTTATCGGCTAACGTCATTAATCATGACTATGACCATTTACCTAACTTTAGCTATCAACTATAACAGTATATGCCAAGAAAGGTCTGGGATTGCCCATATATGTTATAAATTGCCCTTAAAAAGACCTTGGTACGGCAAAAAACATGCAAGATTACTGAAATGAATCCACAGAGGCATAGACATTTGTCTCTACAAAAACAAAGAAGGGAGAAGGAAGCAGAACAAGTACACTGGATAATATTATTATCAAATCAAATATTGAATCACGAAATCAATTACATTGTGAATAGGACATTATAATCTACTCTGAACATATTATTGAAGAGCCCTATAATGCTTTTTTTGGATTTAGCCCATCTTTTAGTGTGTTATATTATTGGGTGGCTGTGGCTCAGGCAGTAGAGTGGTCACCTTCTAATTGGAAGGTTGGGGGTTTGATCCTGGACCTGCAGTCCTATGTTGTAGTTGCTCCCAATGCTGCGCCATCGGAGTGTAAAGGTGTGTGAGTGACAGCAGCCTCGGCCATGTGTATTACTGTGTGTGAATGGTTCCTGTACTATGATAAAGCGCTTTGAGCGTTACGTAGTTTTTGTGTGTATGTAATAGATGTATAAAGCGCAACTCCAAATGGAAATTTGAATTAACCGTAACCGACTGAACTTCACTCAACTGCCTGAAAATGCCTCGTCCACGTTCCTGTTTGAAATTCCTCCATAAGTGATGTCACTGATTGAGAATGCGAACCCAGTTTATCGTCTGTGCTGCCCATTGGTGCTTCCTGAGCACACAGAGCCCTCCCCCCAGTGGTTTCTTTGAATTTGGTTGTCCAATCCGAACGGAGTGGGCCAGCTGACCAATCAAAGCGAACTTGGCTTCTCAGGAAGGCGGGCCAAGAGCTCAGACCGAGTGTTTCAGAAGGAGGCGCTGCAGCAATGGGCAGGACGAGAACATCAAAGCACGTCCACCCATTCTAGTAGACTCAAAAAGTACAAATATGATCTGTCGATTGACAATATGAAATAGTTCTGTTCTAATTTACTGTTTATTGAATCTTCATTGAAAGGACACACTGGAGATTATTGCTTTGTGGATGAACCTCTCACTTCAGTTGCAACATGACATCATGTGCCCTACACTACCAACACCACACGGTTGCATCTCTTTTATGCTCGTCTGACATGGTGTAATGACATGGCTGTTTGGAGACAACGCCATTAGGCAGAGCTAATTGCTCCCAGCACTCTACATCGTCCTGTTTTGACACTCGAGTTCACTGCAGGGCTGACTTCTACTGCATTATATTGATCACTGTCAAAGGAAATGTGTCGTGCAATATACACTCTGTGTAATGCCTGTCAAGGGATTTAGGTACGATGGCATGTTATCGAATTCATTTCCAGTACCGACTATGATCTTGTTTATTGTTGAACATTTGCAAATATCTGAAGCTTTACGGCCAACAACCAATATTCAATGATCTATAATCATCTTTTGTTGGCTGACATGGCAGAAACCGTCCAGAGTGTCATGTCGTAAAGTTCCCACCTGAATGTGAGATGAGCAGCAGACGGTGTGATATGATGTTTGTGCATCTTAGGGCTGGTCAATTATTCAATATGACGATGTATCGCCTTTCAATGGAATCATATCCTGATTAAATCATATATCAAGTTATGGTGATCTCCCATTTTGTTGTCTAAATTGACATAAACGAGCACATCCTTACTGCATATTCTCAGGAAATTTGTCTTGAAACATTCTGAGGGAATAGCAATTGAAGAATTGTAGATTTGTTTTAACATCACAGTTGGTGATGTTAAAACAAATCTACATTGTTTTTGAGCATGCATGTTCAAATAGTCAGTATATAGCTGGGAAAAATTTGATTTTTTCTCTATAATTTATTTCACTTCCACATTATTGATGATTATGGATCTAAAATCTCAGTGTAAAACAATATTTTGTGAAAGCACCAATAGTCAACCCCGACAACATCATTGCATTATCGACATTGAGGTGTTTAGTCAAGAATATGGTGATGTCTGATTTTCTACATATCGCCCAGCCCTAATGTATCTGAAACACTACATAACAGAGGAAGACTACGGATTCTCTTTTTAGTAGCTACTTGCTCCAAATACTGGAGACACTGTTCCTGATAAGATTAGATATGAAGGAATATTTCATTCCTGCCAGCTGAAAATTACACGCCGCGATCAGCTGATGGTTTCACACAGTCTACTTGTGGTTATAAAGTGGGGCTGACAGAGTTAAGTTTAGTGCAGACACCAGCTTCCAGTACAAGAGCAAATGAACAGCCTGGGGCGCCTGGATAGCTCGGTTGGTAGCTCACATATAGAGGTTTACCCCTCGACGCAGCAGGCCCAGGTTCGACTCTTACCTGCGGCCCTTTGCTTCATGTCATTCCACCCCTTATATTTCTTCAGCTGTCCTGTTAAATAAAGAACTAAAATGCCCCCCAAAAAAATCAAAAAGAAAAAAAATGTTACAACCTGAACTTCCATCTTAGAGACTTCCGACTTCATTGTAGTAGCTATGGCTACAGCGGATGTATATTTTGGTTGACAAAAGAGCTAGGGGAGATACCAAGTCCACTGAGAGAAATCAGATATTTGACTGTACAGATATCTAAACATTAAAGTTACATTTCAGCTCAGCATGAGTCTTTTCTGTGTTTCTGCAATCATTTACTTCCACTTTTCTCTCTTGAGCTTTTCTCTTTGGGTTTCACCGACTCAGGACTCCGCTGACTTGTTCTCAATACCAATATCATAGCTGCTCTGTTTCAACAATGAACACAGGAAAAAGCTGCTAGCCTCTAGGCTAATTGATGTAGCGTAAGGACTGAAACACTGCAGCGCTATGTGGTTCGTCCCAGCCGAGAACGGAGAAATCCCCGGCTGAATTCTTCCTGTTGTTTATTGCAGAAGCTCCGAAGCCCAAAAACAATATTTGGGAAAGCCCAACTAGGAGACGTGTTAGCATCAGAGAGTAATCAGTCGGCTACTTTCCCAGAGTGAAACCTGCTCTCAGAACCAAACCCTGTCATTAAGGGTTGCGTGACATTTATTGAATCTTTCTTATGTAATCCTTGTTCTGATTCCTGTCATGCAATTTGAGTACAAAAAGAAGCCAAAAGGGTTCAAATGGAAATCAAAATCATCTGTGTTGGTAAAAACGGTGTAATTCTCTATCTGACATGCAAAACTTGAACGTTTTTCAAAGTACTTTCAGACAGCGAGCCGTTGCACCCGGTGCCTCCACTGTTTCCAATGCAAACGTGGCGGCAGCGGGTGGCTGCGCTAGCTTTTTGATTCAAATTTTGTCAAGTTGACAAAACGCAGAGACCCAAATCTGATTATTTGGTCATCAACACACACCGCTGAGTTGAAGTGATCGATGAGACGGCAAAGTAGTTGAAACTAGGAGAATCATTGCAGCAGTTCTGTCCTTTGTTTCCCCTGCCCCCACCCCTCTCAACTAAGTAACTTCAGCTGAGGTAGAACTCAAAGACGCCTCCGGCTGAATGGAAGTTCCATAGCGACCTATTTCCCAGAGCGGCCTGTGCCTCCCTTTTTTTTTTGTGATGGATGCTTTCAGACATCCCTCCCTCACTGTTTCTTGCCCCACAGAGGCTGACATTAGGTGGTGTGTTTGAAAGTGTGTGTATCCTGTGTGCGTGCACGCGAGTGCGTGTGTGGGTGTGTGTATCACACAGTGTGCTGCCCAGTTGCCAGCTGGCCTTGCTTTCCTTTCCAGGCCCCCACAGAGGCAAGAGTTATCACAAGCATAGGCAAGTCACACACACACACACACACACACACACACACACACACACACACAGGTTCACTCACGTTTGATCTCTGTGGCATCATTTGGAAGAAACTGTATTGTCACTGGGGGCCGTGCAGCAGTGAGTGCAAGAGGATGAAGTGACTTGAGTAATGGTGCACTGAGGTCAAGCGTGACAGAGTTCTGTAAGGGACGGGATGCACTATTCCTGGGAGAGAGCGGCATCATACCGTGTGCCTGCGAATGGATGAGGATTCATTCTAACAAGGGCTGAGGAAATAGACTCAAGGTTCAGAATTGGTAAACTAATTACAGTATAATCCCCAAATGTGTGTCAACATCCCTGCCCAGATACTTCAGCATATGTTTTGGTCCGGGTTTGGTTTTCCTGGTTTGTTCTAGGCTTCTCACTTCCAATGAAGGGAAATCAAAAAAACTATAGACCGAAACACTGCGACGGCGCATTAACCAACAAAAAATAAATAAAATAAAATAAAAAAATAGAAATCACTTCCAGGTGGACAAGTGGCCATTGATTTGACCCCTAACCCTTGACGAGGGACAGACAATTTTAGTGTTCGTTAATAAATGGTCATGCTGCAGCAAGAGAAGCTTGGGGGATTTTCCTTTTTTCCAAGTCTAATGTAATTGTCAGCCATAACTGTAACATTTAAAGATACAGTGGGTACGGAAAGTATTCAGACCCCTTTAAATTTTTCACTCTTTGTTTCATTGCAGCCTTTTTCCAAA